>NC_068450.1:30687084-30719584 GCF_023373465.1 Oncorhynchus keta
TCACCTCCACTCCTTTAGGCTATTCCTCCGCTCCTATCCACACACACCTCTTCTCTCTCCTCTCCTCCTTTCTCTCTCACACTCCTCCAGTCAACTGTGTTAGTCCAGCGCTTTTCCCCTCTCTCTCTGTCACTTTCTCGCTCTCTCTGAGTTGCCGAATCCCGAGCACAGCGGAGCTAACTGATCCCCTCTCTCTCCTCCTGTCCCTCCCTCTATCTCACCCACACTCTCTCTCTCTGTTTCCCTATTGCTCTACCCCCTATTCCTCCTCTATCTCTCTCTCTCTCTTTCCCTCTTGCTCCACCCCCTCCTCCTCCTCTATCTCTCTCTCTCTTTCCCTCTTGCTATACCCCCTCTTCCTCCTCTATCTCTCTCTCTCTTTCCCTCTTGCTCTACCCCCTCCATCTCTCTCTCTTTCCCTCTTGCTATACCCCCTCTTCCTCCTCTATCTCTCTCTCTCTTTCCCTCTTGCTATACCCCCTCTTCCTCCTCTATCTCTCTCTCTCTTTCCCTCTTGCTATACCCCCTCTTCCTCCTCTGTCTCTCTCTCTCTTTCCCTCTTCCTCTACCCCCTCCTCCTCCTCTATCTCTCTCTCTCTTTCCCTCTTGCTATACCCCCTCTTCCTCCTCTATCTCTCTCTCTCTCTTTCCCTCTTGCTCTACCCCCTCCTCCTCCTCTATCTCTCTCTCTCTTTCCCTCTTGCTCTACCCCCTCTTCCTCCTCTATCTCTCTCTCTTTCCCTCTTGCTATACCCCCTCTTCCTCCTCTATCTCTCTCTCTTTCCCTCTTGCTATACCCCCTCTTCCTCCTCGATCTCTCTCTCTCTGTTTCCCTCTTGCTCTACCCCCTCTTCCTCCTCTATCTATCTCTCTCTCTCTTTCCCTCTTGCTCTACCCCCTCTTCCTCCTCTATCTCTCTCTCTTTCCCTCTTGCTCTACCCCCTCTTCCTCCTCTATCTCTCTCTCTTTCCCTCTTGCTCTACCCCCCCTTCCTCCTCTATCTATCTCTCTCTTTCCCTCTTGCTCTACCCCCCTTCCTCCTCTATCTCTCTCTCTCTTTCCCTCTTGCTCTACCCCCTCTTCCTCCTCTATCTCTCTCTCTCTTTCCCTCTTGCTCTACCCCCTCTTCCTCCTCTATCTCTCTCTCTCTCTTTCCCTCTTGCTCTACCCACTCTTCCTCCTCTATCTCTCTCTCTCTTTCCCTCTTGCTCTACCCCCTCTTCCTCCTCTATCTCTCTCTCTCTCTGTTTCCCTCTTGCTCTACCCCCCCTTCCTCCTCTATCTATCTCTCTCTCTTTCCCTCTTGCTCTACCCCCTCTTCCTCCTCTATCTCTCTCTCTCTTTCCCTCTTGCTCTACCCCCTCTTCCTCCTCTCTCTCTCTCTCTTTCCCTCTTGCTCTACCCCCTCTTCCTCCTCTATCTCTCTCTCTCTCTGTTTCCCTCTTGCTCTACCCCCCCTTCCTCCTCTATCTCTATCTCTCTCTCTTTCCCTCTTGCTCTACCCCCCTTCCTCCTCTATCTCTCTCTCTTTCCCTCTTGCTCTACCCCCTCTTCCTCCTCTATCTCTCTCTCTCTTTCCCTCTTGCTCTACCCCCCCTTCCTCCTCTATCTCTCTCTCTCTCTGTTTCCCTCTTGCTCTACCCCCTCTTCCTCCTCTATCTCTCTCTCTCTTTATCTATCTATCTCTCTCCCTCTCTCGCTCTCTCTCACCGTTTCTCTCTCGCTCTCTCACCATTTCTCTCTCTCACCATTTCTCTCTCTTTCTCTCTCTCACCGTCTCTCTCTCACCATCTTTCTCTCTCCTTTCTCTATCTCTGTCATTCTCTCTACCCTCTATCTCCCACTCCTCTCTCTATTTTCTATCTCCCCCTCCTCTCTCTCTTTCCTGTGTTAATCAATTGTGTGTCCGTGTTTCCCTGGCCATGTACAAGTCCTGACCTGACCTGACCAGTCCTGACCTGACCAGTCCTGACTAGACCTGACCAGACTAGACCTGACCTGACCAGTCTTGACCTGACCAGTCCTGACTAGACCTGACTAGACCAGTCCTGACTAGACCTGGCTAGACCAGACTAGACTAGACCAGTCCTGACCAGTCCTGACTAGACCAGTCCTGACCAGTCCTGACTAGGCCAGTCCTGACCTGACCAGTCCTGACCAGACTAGTCCTGACCTGACCAGACTAGACCAGACCAGTCCTGACCAGACTAGACCTGACCAGACTAGACCTGACCAGACTAGTCCTGACCAGACTAGACCTGACAAGACCATTTCTGACCAGACTAGACCTGAACATTCCTGACCAGACCAGACTAGACCAGACTAGACCGTTCCTGACCAGACCAAACTAGACTAGTCCTGACCAGACTAGCCAGACTAGACCAGTCCTGACCAGACTAGACCAAACTAGACCAGTCCTGACCCGACCAGACGAGACCAGTCCCAACCAGACCGGACCAGACCCAACCAGTCCTTACCAGGGGAAAGGGACCACTGTACACTCCCTTAGTGTGACATGGAGAGAGAGAAGAGAGGGACCTCTGTACACTCCCTTAGTGTGACATGGAGAGAGAGAAGAGAGGGACCTCTGTACACTCCCTTAGTGTGACATGGAGAGAGAGAAGAGAGGGACCTCTGTACACTCCCTTAGTGTGACATGGAGAGAGAGAAGAGAGGGACCTCTGTACACTCCCTTAGTGTGACGTAGAGAGAGAGAAGAGAGGGACCTCTGTACACTCCCTTAGTGTGACATGGAGAGAGAGAAGAGAGGGACCTCTGTACACTCCCTTAGTGTGACATGGAGAGAGAGAAGAGAGGGACCTTCTCTACACTCCCTTAGTGTGACATGGAGAGAGAGAGAAGAGAGGGACCTCTGTACACTCCCTTAGTGTGGCATGGAGAGAGAGAAGAGAGGGACCTCTGTACACTCCCTTAGTTTGACATAGAGAAAGAAGAGAGGGACCTCTACACTCCCTTAGTGTGATGAAGAGAGGGACTTTCTCTACACTCCCTTAGTGTGACATGGAGCAAGATAGAGGGATTGAGAGGAAAGGAAAGAAAAGAGAGATCAAAACAGAGAGGTCAACTTGTTTTTTGATTGCAGAGTGGTGCACATGCATGTTTTAGTGTGTGTTTTTATTGATGGCTGTCAGGACTTAGTCAATACTCTCTGGTATAATCAGTGATAAATTGGGGTGTTTGTGTTCCCTAGGATGTCCGCCGATGTGTGTATCTGAATTTTCTGACCCCTACTGAAAATAACCAGTGATGTTTGCAGCTCTGAAAACTCACCTTGTGTCAAGTTTCAATTAACCTCTGCTGAGATGAGGAGGGGAATATCTGTGTGTGCGTGTGTATGTGTGTATGTTAGAATGAAATACACCCACAGCTACACACCCAATGCACAATAATTGCAATACACCTTTATGTTATCTGTGAGAGGAATCTCACACGTAGACAAAGATACACACACACACACACACACAGCACCCACACACAGACACACACAGACACATTGCATGGTGTGGTGGGCAATGAGTGTTTGCTCTCTCTTAGCTCTCAGTAATTTGATTCGGAGGATGTTTTGATGAGAAGAGGTGCACATTACTGCAAGATGAGGACAGAGGGAAGGTGGGAGGGAGGGAGGGAGGGGAGGAGGAGGAAAGGAGGAAAGGAGGAAAGGAGATGAGGGATGTAGTTTTAGGATGAAAGTAGGAGTTGAGAGGGGGGATATAGCTTTAGGGGTCAGGCTTCTGTGTCTGAATGTATTTCTGATTTCTTCATCTCAGACTCTCTCCCCCTCTCCTCCACCCTCCTTCTCTCCCTTCCTCTCTGTCTCGCTCCATATCTCAGGGTGTTAGCTGGGGATGTTAGAAAGGGCCTTGTTAGATCTCTTTGTACCTGATGGAGAGACGTTGATCTGTGAAGTCATTGATCTGTCCAATCAGTACACTCTGACATGCAAACACACTGTCTAATTACACTGCTCACTCTCTCTCTCTCTCTCTCTCTCTCTCTCTCTCTCTCTCTCTCTCTCTCTCTCTCTCTCTCTCTCTCTCTCTCTCTCAATTTAAATTGAAGGGGCTTTATTGACATGGGAAACATATGTTAACGTTGCCAAAGCAAGTGAAATAGATAATAAACAAAAGTGAAATAAAAAATGAACAGTAAACATTACACTCACAGAAGTTCCAAAATAATAAATACATTTCAAATGTCATATTACATATATATACAGTCTTGTAACGATGTGCAAATGGGTAAAGTACACAAGGGACAATGAATAAAGATAAATATAGGTTGTATTTACAATGGTGTTTGTTCTTCACTGGTTCACCCTTCTCTTTTGAGGTCACAAATCTTGCTGCTGTGATGGCACACTGTGGTATTTCAGCCATCGATATGGGACTTTTCAAATTCTTTGTGGGTCTGTGTAACCTGAGGGAAATATGTGTCTCTAATATGGTCATACATTTGGCAGGAGGTTAGGAAGTGCAGTTCAGTTTCCACCAAGTTTTGTGCGCAGTGTGCACAAGCCTGTCTTCTCTTGAGAGCCCATTCTGCCGAAGGAATTCTGCATGCAGAGTCTCAATTTGTTGATTGTCCCATTTTGTGAGTTCTTGGTTGGTGACCTCACAACCATAAAAGGCAATGGGTATTTTTAACCAGATCCCAATTGGTATGTCGAATGTTATGTTCCTTTTGATGGCATAGAAGGCCCTTCTTGCCTTGTCTCTCAGATCGTTCACAGCTTTGTGGAAGTTACCTTTGGCGCTGATGTTTAGGCCGAGGTATGTATCGTTTTTTGTGTGCTCTAGGGCAACAGTGTCTAGATGGAATTTGTATTTGTGGTCCTGGGAACGGGACCTTTTTTGAAAGACCATTATTGGTGTTTACTGAGATTTACAGTCAGGGTCCAGGTCTGACAGAATCTGTGCAGAAGATCTACACTGCTGTTCAAAAGTTTGGGGTCACTTAGAAATGTCCTTGTTTTTTTTGTCCATTAAAATAACAGCAAATTGATCAGGAATACAATGCAGACATTGTTAAATGTTGTAAATGACTACTGTAGCTGCAAACAGCTGATTTTCTATGGAATATCTGTCACGATCGTCGTATGGAGTAGACCAAAGCGCAGGGTGGTTAGAATACATTCTTCTTTATTAATGAAGAACACGAAGAACAAAAACAACAAAACGAATACGACAAACGTGACCGCTATATAAACAATTTGCTAACGTATAACATAGACAATAACCCACGAAATACCCAAAGAAGATGGCTGCCTAAATATGGTTCCCAATCAGAGACAACGATAAACACCTGCCTCTAATTGAGAACCAACCTAGGCAACCATAGACCAACATAAACCAACATAAACACCTAGATGAAAACAACCCCATGAACCTACAAAAACCCCTAGACAGTACAAACACCCTAGAATAAGACAAAAACACACATATCACCCATGTCACACCCTGACCTAACCAAAATAATAAAGAAAACAAAGAATAGGCGTGACAATATCTATGTAGGTCCATTATCAGCAACCATCTTTATTTTACTAGGCAAGTCAGTTAAGAACAAAACAAACAAAACCACTAGGCTACCCTGCCGCCCCTCACTACTGTGTTCAAATGGCATGTTGTGTTAGCTAATTTTAAAAGGCTAATTGATGACTAGAAAACCCTTTTGCAATTATGTTAGCACAGCTGAAAACTGTTGTTCTGATTAAAAACACAATAAAACTGGCATTCTTTAGACTAGCTGAGTATCTCGAGCCAGAAGAACCAGATCATCAGCAAACAGTAGACACTTGACTTCAGATTCTAGTAGGGTGAGGCGGGCCTGCAGACTGTTCTAGTGCCCTCGACAACTCCTTGATATCTATGTTGAATAGGGTGGGGCTTAAGCTGCATCCCTGTCTCACCCCCCGGCCCTGTGGAAATAAATATGTGTGTGTTTTCCCCTAAATCTAGTTTCTATCCATTTGTACATCTCTCTCTCTCTCTCCCTCCATCTCTCTCTCTCTCTCCCTCCATCTCTCTCTCTCCCTCCCTCCATCTCTCTCCCTCTCCATCTCTCTCTCCATCTCCAGCTCTCTCTCTATCTCCATCTCTCCAGCTCTCTCTCCATCTCCATTCCTCTCCATCTCTCTCTCCCTCTCCAGCTCTCTCTCCCTCTCCAGCTCTCTCTCCATCTCCATTCCTCTCCATCTCTCTCTCTCTCCATCTCCATCTCTCCATCTCTCTCTCCAGCTCTCTCTCTCTCTCTCCATCTCCATCTCTCCATCTCTCTCTCCAGCTCTCTCTCCATCTCCATCTCTCCAGCTCTCTCCATCTCTCTCTCCATCTCCATCTCTCCATCTCTCTCTCCCTCTCCAGCTCTCTCTCCCTCCATATCTCTCTCCATCTCCCTCTCCATCTCTCTCTCCATCTCTCTCTCCATCTCCATCTCTCCATCTCTCTCTCCAGCTCTCTCTCCATCTCCATCTCTCTCTCTCCATCTCCATCTCTCCATCTCTCTCTCCCTCTCCAGCTCTCTCTCCCTCCATCTCTCTCCCTCTCCATCTCCCTCTCCATCTCTCTCTCCATCTCCATCTCTCCATCTCTCTCTCCAGCTCTCTCTCCATCTCCCTCTCCCTCCATCTCTCCATCTCTCTCTCCATCTCTCTCTCCATCTCTCTCTCCAGCTCTCTCTCCATCTCCCTCTCCCTCCATCTCTCTCCCTCTCCATCTCTCTCCATCTCCCTCTCCATCTCTCTCCATCTCTCTCTCCATTGCCGTGTCTCGCTCCAGTTCTCCCCCATCCTCCTTCATTAACAGAAACCTTGGTGTCAAAGCAGAATGTGTCCGTGCATGTGTCCGTGCATGTGCGAATGCTTGTGTGTGTTCTCGTAAAGCCGCAGGCAGCTACGAGACTCGTTTTAAAATAGTCTATTTTTGAAAGATGAAAAATAAAAGATCACAGTCCCATAATGACTTCTCACTTGAGGGCGATGGAGAGAAGAAAAAAAGGACGAGAGAATGAGGCAGAGAAAATTGAATGACAAAAAAGGCCTCTTTTGTCATGCAGTTCGGTTGATTGTCTCTATGCATGACTGTCAGTCTAAGATAGCATTGGTGCCTCTCTCTTTGTGTTTGTGCTCACGTGTCTCTGTCTCTGTATTAAAGGTCCAGTGCAGTCAAAACTTGTGTAAAAAATATCACACTATGAGGTTGGGATAATTCTGTCAAATTGTGAAAATTATGTTAATGCCCTTTAAATGTAAGAGCTGTAAAGACCACCTGAAATTGCAGCTGGGATGGAGCTTAGGCATTTCCCGGTGACATTAGTTGATAGACCAAAAAGAAAGACAGTTCCGAACTTGTCTGCCAATAACAGCTAGTTTTCAGTTTTCTCCTCCCAACTCAGACCACTCACAGACAGTCCTGCGAAATTGCTCTTTGATAAGAAGCTGATTTCGTTTAATTTAGATCATTTTTATTGAAAACAATTGCTGTAAGGTACTTAAAACCTTTACGGGATCGGTGTCCTCCCCGCGGGGCGTTGAGCTAACGTTGGCTAATAACGATTAGCATGAGGTTGTAAGTAACAAAAATAATTCCCAGGACATAGACACACAGTGTCTGATATGGGCAGAAAGCTTAAATGCTTGTTCATCTAACTGCACTGCAGAATTTACAGTAGCTGTTACAGTGAATTAATACCATGCTATTGTTTGAGGAGAGTGCACAATTATGAACTTGAAAATGTATTAATAAACCAATTAGGCACATTTGGGCAGTCTTGATACAACATTTTGAACAGATATTCAATGGTTCATTGGATCAGTCTAAAACTTTGCACATACACTGCTGCCATCTAGTGTATGTGCCAAAATCGAAATTGCACCTGGGCTGGAATAATACATTATGGCCTTTCTATTGCATTTCAAAGATGGTACAAAAAATACTAAAAGACACAGTTTTTTTCTTGTATTATATTTTACCAGATCTAATGTGTTATATACCTACATTATTTTCACATTTCCACAAACGTCAAAGTGTTTCCTTTCAAATGGTATCAAGAATATGCATATCCTTGCTTCAGGTCCTGATCTAGAGGGAGTTAGATTTGGGTATGTCATTTTCGGAGAAAATTGAGAAAAAAAAGGGTTGGATCCTTAAGAGGGTTTTAACTGTTACCCAGAAATTATTTGACATTGAGATAAAAACAGCTGCATATTGGACATTTAAGGTGTTTCTGTCTGCCAGTCTGTCTATCTGTCTGTACTAGGTGTCATTGTCTCCTTTTGTGTGCATCTGTTTTGCTTTAAAATGTGTCCATCTGTCCTAGACTGCCGACAAAATCTTCTACATTCATGTTCCGTCCTCCTAAAACCTGTCTTTTGATATCAGTTCTATGGAAAAGGGTTGAGGGTGGGCTGGAGACAGACCGTCGAATGGAGAGAAAGAGAATACGAGAGGAGGGAGGTAGCAAAATCCCCGTCTGAGCATCTGTGTCCTGCTTTTTCAATAATCTCCTGGCAGTTATATAAGACCCTGGACAGGACAAGAGCTTTGTGTGTGTGTGTGTCCACACGATATGTGTAGAGCTCCTGTGTGTTCATGTATCTGTGTATGAGTCTGCGCACATATGCTCGTCATATGTTGGTGTACGTAACCTTGTGAGTGTGTGTGTGTGTGTGTTTGAGGGTGGGTAAAGAGATTGAGGGCAGTGTTAATTCCTCAGAGAAGAACCCCCCACACGCCCTCCCCCAAACACACACATACTGTATGTAGGGTAGAGTCCTGCACGGATCAGTTTTTTTTAACTGCACCTGCCCCACATCAATTCCAAGCCCCCACCGATATCAAACATCAGAGCAGATTTTTCAGGGCAGAATTGTTCCCGAGAGCCAATCCGTGACCCGCCAAACAACATACATAAATGTCTTATGACTCCAGAGTAGTAGGCTATTAGGCTATGAATTTGTCTGCAAGTGACATTTGGCTTAATGAGTTACAAATAAGTTACATGGATTCTGTGTGAAATAATAATAGGGGTTGACATGATTTTCGAATGACTGGCCTCCTAAAGAAGGGCGGTGATTGATCAAATGGGTAACAATTACAAATCAGACATTGAACATATTTTTATGCATGGTCAAGTTATGCTGTGGATCATGTATTAAACCACCGAGACACATCAAATATGCAGTCGTCCTTGACACGCTGGTATAAAGGATTTGGAGACAGACGCAGGAATACATCATCTGGGTTGCACAAAACGCAGCACAGGCTGAGACTACGCATAGGTACTCACACCACCAACGGACACGGGAACGATAACAGCAGCACAGGCTGAGACTACGTATAGGTACTCACACCACCAATGGACACGGGAACGATAACAGCAGCACAGGCTGAGACTACGCATAGGTACTCACACCACCAATGGACACGGGAACGATAACACGCAGCACAGGCTGAGACTACGTATAGGTACTCACACCACCAATGGACACGGGAACGATAACACGCAGCACAGGCTGAGACTACGTATAGGTACTCACACCACCAATGGACACGGGAACGATAACACGCAGCACAGGCTGAGACTACGTATAGGTACTCACACCACCAACAGACACGGGAACGATAACAGCAGCACAGGCTGAGACTACGCATAGGTACTCACACCACCAACGGACACGGGAACGATAACAGCAGCACAGGCTGAGACTACGTATAGGTACTCACACCACCAACGGACACGGGAACGATAACAGCAGCACAGGCTGAGACTACGCATAGGTACTCACACCACCAACGGACACGGGAACGATAACAGCAGCACAGGCTGAGACTACGTATAGGTACTCACACCACCAACGGACACGGGAACGATAACAGCAGCACAGGCTGAGACTACATATAGGTACTCACACCACCAACGGACACGGGAACGATAACAGCAGCACAGGCTGAGACTACGTATAGGTACTCACACCACCAACGGACACGGGAACGATAACACGCAGCACAGGCTGAGACTACGCATAGGTACTCACACCACCAACGGACACGGGAACGATAACACGCAGCACAGGCTGAGACTACGCATAGGTACTCACACCACCAACGGACACGGGAACGATAACACGTAGCACAGGCTGAGACTACGCATAGGTACTCACACCACCAACGGACACGGGAACGATAACAGCAGCACAGGCTGAGACTACGTATAGGTACTCACACCACCAACGGACACGGGAACGATAACAGCAGCACAGGCTGAGACTACGCATAGGTACTCACACCACCAACGGACACGGGAACGATAACACGCAGCACAGGCTGAGACTACGCATAGGTACTCACACCACCAACGGACACGGGAACGATAACACGTAGCACAGGCTGAGACTACGCATAGGTACTCACACCACCAACAGACACGGGAACGATAACACGCAGCACAGGCTGAGACTACGCATAGGTACTCACACCACCAACGGACACGGGAACGATAACAGCAGCACAGGCTGAGACTACGTATAGGTACTCACACCACCAACGGACACGGGAACGATAACAGCAGCACAGGCTGAGACTACGTATAGGTACTCACACCACCAACGGACACGGGAACGATAACAGCAGCACAGGCTGAGACTACGTATAGGTACTCACACCACCAACGGACACGGGAACGATAACAGCAGCACAGGCTGAGACTACGTATAGGTACTCACACCACCAACGGACACGGGAACGATAACAGCAGCACAGGCTGAGACTACGTATAGGTACTCACACCACCAACGGACACGGGAACGATAACAGCAGCACAGGCTGAGACTACGTATAGGTACTCACACCACCAACGGACATGGGAAATATAATCGACAGCCCAATGGGGAAACAAAGGGCACATTTATACAAACATAATCAGTGAGGAATTGGAACCAGGTGTGCGTAATGACACAGTTCAGTGCAGCCTAGAAGGCCGGTGACGTCGACCTCCGGAACTGGTGAACAGAATGAGCAGCAGTACCGGGTTCATCCGTGAAAGTCCTTCTGAGGGTTAGGGTTATATGAAGTCATTGGGGATTTTAAAAAAGCGACAGAGTTCAATTGTATTTATTTTTTTATTTTTTATTTTACTTTTATTTAAACAGTTTTTTTCTCATTGAAATAATCTCTTTTCCAAGAGAGACCTGGTCCAAAAGCAGCAGGGGGAACAACGTTTCAGACAAAACAACTTACATACACTTACACAACATTAAACAAAACTATAAACACACATACAGTACAACAATTACATATTACATTAAAATCACAAACGTCTTGACTAAAAACAGCCGACCTAAAAACAATTACACTCTGCTATGATATATACATCGATCAAGTGTTTAAACTCCACCAACGATACTAGATCATCAGATTTTAAAATGTTCATGACAGAATTCCAGGACCATGGAGCTAAGTAACTAAAACTATTTCTACCATGTCCTGTTCTAATTTTTGGTACTGTTAGAAGCAAATCAGAATGGGACCGTAAATTATATTTATTTACTGACCTGACTAAAAAAGATATGGCATTTTACCCAATATGGCCTTGTAAATCAGTGTATACCAGTGTTTAAGCCTACACAAGGTCAATGACGACCAGCCAACAGCGCTGTAGAGATCACAATGATGTGTTAGACGTTTCTGATTTTAAATTAACCTGAGGGCTGCTTGATACACTGAATCAAGTACTCTCAGGGTAGTGGCTGAGGCCTGCATATATATAACATCACTTCAATCTAAAACCAACAGTAATGTACATTGTACCAGTTCCTTCCTGGCCTCAAAAGAAAAACAAGCCTCATGTCGGTAATACAATCCTATTTTCAGCTTGAGCTTCCTTATCAAGTTTTCTACATGCACAGTGAAGCTCAGCTTATCATCAACCACACACCCAAATATTTGTACACTTTAACTTGCTCTATAGTATGTCCAGCCAATGTAGCAATGACATGATTTGTAACATGCCTGGCATTTGAACAGACGATGCATTTTCTTCTACCCGAATATAGAATCAGCTTTAAATCATACAGATTCTGTTGTAGGACGTTAAATGCTGTTTGGGCATTTTCAAAAGCTAAAGATAAACTACTACCACTTAAATAAAGAACAGTATCATCTGCATAAAAATGAACATCCAATGTTTCAATAAGATCCCCAATGTTGTTGATATACAAAATTAACAACAGTGGGCCCAAAATAGAACCTTGCGGAACACCTGAGCACACCTCTATGGACTCAGATTTACAACCATCCGCCATTACACATTGTGTACAATTTGAAAGGTAATTTATAAACCAATCTAGAGCATGACCAGTAATTCCACAACATTTGAACCTTTGCACTAACACAGCATGGTCCACGGTGTCAAAAGCCTTCGACAAATCAATAAAAACAGACACACAATGTAACTTCTTATCAAGAGCACAGTGGATGTCATTTAAAACATTCAATGTTGCCGAAACAGTGCTGTGGCCAGACCTAAAACCTGATTGCATTCCATTTAAGATGTTGTTTTCTTGGAAGTAGACCTTTAGCTGCCTACTAAGGAGAGGCAGTACATAATCAGATTTCCATAACTTGGGCATTTCCTTTACATCAAGCATGAGGTTAAAAATACATGTTAAGGGGGGGCAGTGATATCTGCAGCTAGGTGTAGGAGGCGGTGGTCTAGTTCATCAGGGCCAGGGGATTTTTTAAATCAATTTCTTTCAGGGCTTTACACACTTCTGAAACAGAGAAGGATGAAAAGGAGAACCTGGTGAAGGAGTGCACAGAGGTGTCAGGTAAACTCATAGGGGGCTCAATTATACCTTTGACCTTTTCAAATAAACTGTCTGCACCTAAAAAACGTGTATTCAAGGCTTTCAGAATGGAGGTTCTCTGAGTTACAATCTGTGTATCGACCAACAATTGTTTGGGAAGCTGTGTATCTTTTTTGCATTCCAAACCCTTCACTACTTGCCAAAATTTGGATGGATTATTTAAATTTTGTAAAGTGAATTTCAGGTAGTGGTCTGCTTTCAATTTACCAATCATAGCCACACCCATATTTCGAAGATGTTTAAAAGCCATCCAATCATCTGCCAAACCAGTCCCTCTTGCTTTAGCCCAAATAGCATTTTGTTCCTTTATGATTTTTGTAAATTCCTTAGTAATCCAAGGGTTCTCTCTGCCCTTAATCCTGCATGTTTTTAATGGGGCCTATTACATGCATCCTGGAATGTATTGTGGAAGTTAAAATAAGGCTAGTCCAACATCAGGGATTCATTCCAATATATTCCATTTAATGCTAGATACTATGTATAATGGAATGCTAGAAATGTAAAAAACATATGAACATTTTAAAAACCTGTTTAAAAATTTCCAGAATCATGTAAAATCATGTAACAAACCTTGAATATCAAACCACTTCCAGTTTCTTTTCGTAATAACACGTGGGGATTTCTTAGGAATTGTACCATCTCTCACACATGCAATAGCACAATGATCACTTATGTCATTTGCAAAAATACGAGAAGCATTATAACGATGAGGAGTATTGGTTAAGATCAAATCAATCAAAGAGGATTTCAGAGGATATTTTATATTCATCCTAGTTACACTGTTGACAATCTGAGTGAGATTGTAGATATTGTGAGCTTGATGTTAGCCAGTCCTGATTCAGATCACCCATCAGGACAAACTCAGAGTTGACATTCTGTGATAATACAATCCAGAGAACCAACAGTGCAGATGGAGGTCTAGAACAACAAGATACAACAATATTTAAAGATGAGCCGAGGTTTAGGTTCAAAGACAGATATTCAAATTGCTTAGGTTTAGTAACAGAAGTCAGAACGACCACCGAGAACTTGTCTTTCACATAAACCGCAACTCCACCACCCTTAGATTTACGATCTGTACGAAACACATTGTGACCATTTATGCCAATATTTTTGTCAGTAATAGAATTCTTAGGTCAGGTTTCAGAAAGCATAAATACACCAGGGTCGGCAGTTTTTATGCATATATTCACAAAATCATGCTTCGGCAGAAAACTTCCCACATTTATATGCAAAAACTTCAGGCCACTGACTACTTAGTTCCGCAGGGGTAAGAATGTCAGGACATCGATTAGACTGGACATTTCCAGATCATAGAAGCAGCAAGATAATGGCAAGTCTAGATCGAGGGTTACAACATTTGGATTTACAGACAGCAGTTGAACGAGAATCCAGAGTCACCAGAGTCTTTAAAGCCACATATTTCAGGAGAAGTGTAAAGTCCAGAGGCATGGTTAAGTACCAAGAGAACAGTCCTGACATGTAAGCGCAAGAGTCCAATTTCTCCCATATTGTTCAAAACTCGCTGCCGTGTTGGCGTCTCAAAACTCGCTGCCGTGTTAGCGTCTCAAAACTCGCTGCCGTGTTAGCATATCAGAACTCGCTCCCGTGTTAGCGTCTCAAAACTCGCTGCCGTGTTAGCATCTCAGAACTCGCTCCCGTGTTGGTGTCTCAAAACTCGCTGCCGTGTAAGCATATCAGAACTCGCTCCCGTGTTAGCGTCTCAAAACTCGCTGCCGTGTTAGCATCTCAGAACTCGCTCCCGTGTTGGTGTCTCAAAACTCGCTGCCGTGTTAGCGTCTCAAAACTCGCTCCCGTGTTAGCGTCTCAAAACTGCCGCTGCCGTGTTAGCGTCTCAAAACTCGCTGCCGTGTTAGCGTCTCAAAACTCGCTGCCGTGTTAGCGTCTCAAAACTCGCTGCCGTGTTAGCATCTCAGAACTCGCTGCCGTGTTAGTGTCTCAAAACTCGCTGCCGTGTTAGTGTCTCAAAACTCGCTGCCGTGTTAGCGTCTCAAAACTCGCTGCCGTGTTAGCGTCTCAAAACTCGCTGCCGTGTTAGCGTCTCAAAACTCGCTGCCGTGTTAGTGTCTCAAAACTCGCTGCCGTGTTAGCGTCTCAAAACTCGCTGCCGTGTTAGCGTCTCAAAACTCGCTGCCGTGTTAGTGTCTCAAAACTCGCTGCCGTGTTAGTGTCTCAAAACTCGCTGCCGTGTTAGCGTCTCAAAACTCACTGCCGTGTTAGCGTCTCAAAACTCACTGCCGTGTTAGCGTCTCAAAACTCGCTGCCGTGTTAGCGTCTCAAAACTCGCTGCCGTGTTAAAACTCGTGTCTCAGAACTCGCTGCTGCGTGTTAGCGTCTCAAAACTCACTGCCGTGTTAGCGTCTCAAAACTCACTGCCGTGTTAGCGTCTCAAAACTCGCTGCCGTGTTAGCGTCTCAAAACTCGCTGCCGTGTTGTTAGTCTCAAAACTCGCTGTGTTAGCGTCTCAAAACTCGCTGCCGTGTTAGCGTCTCAAAACTCGCTGCCGTGTTAGCGTCTCAAAACTCGCTGCCGTGTTAGCGCTGCTGCGTGTTAGCGTCTGCCGTCTCAAAACTCGCTGCCGTGTTAGCTCAGTCTGCCGTGTTAGCAAAACTCAAAACTGCCGTGTTAGCGTCTCAAAACTCGCTGCCGTGTTAGCGTCTCAAAACTCGCTGCCGTGTTAGCGTCTCAAAACTCGCTGCCGTGTTAGCGTCTCAAAACTCGCTGCGTGTTAGCGTCTCAAAACTCACTGCCGTGTTAGCGTCTCAAAACTCACTGCCGTGTTAGCGTCTCAAAACTCGCTGCCGTGTTCGCGTCTCAAAACTCGCTGCCGTGTTCGCGTCTCAAAACTCGCTGCCGTGTTCGCGTCTCAAAACTCGCTGCCGTGTTGGCGTCTCAAAACTCGCTGCCGTGTTGGTGTCTCAAAACTCGCTGCCGTGTTAGTGTCTCAAAACTCGCTGCTGTGTTGGTGTCTCAAAACTTGCCTAAATGCAAAGCCTGATATTTGGGGAAAATCCAACAGAACACATCACTGAGTAACTGCCTCTTCATTTTCAAGCATAGTGGGGGCTGCATCATGTTATGGATATGCTTGACATCGGCAAAGACTGGGGTGTTTTTCAGGATGAAAAGAAATGGGATGAAGCTAAGCACAGGAAAAATCCTAGAGGAAATCCTGTTTTACGCACCACACTCTGGGAGAGGAATCCACCTTTCAGCAGGGCAATAACCTACAAGGCCAAATCTACACAGGAGTTGCTTCCCAAGAAGACAGTGAATGTTACATTTTTGGCTTAAATTTGCTTGAAAATCAATGGCAAGACTTGAAAATTGCTGTCTTGCTATCATCCCCAACACAGACAGAGCTTGACAAATTTTTAAAAGAATAATGGGAAAATATTGCACAATCCAACCCAAGAAGACACACAGCTGTAATCTCTGCCAGAGGTGATTCTAACATGTATTGACCCGGGGGGATGAATACTTATCTAATCAAGGTTTAGTAGTGGTTCATTTTTCATCCATCTTACTTTTTTGTTTGTTAGAATTTTTCTTCCACATTGACATTACAGAGACTAAGCTATAGGCTGCAAAAATAGGCTACATTCAAACAGTAGGCTATTGGCTACTCACAGTTTTACCAGCCGCACAGGTTTAAACTATATATGGCCTGCACATGGTCTTATGAACGAAAGCCTGAATGAATGTAATAATGAACTGACAATAACTGACTTATCTTAAACAAACACCTGCTTGCACATTTTGTAGGGTGTACATCCATCTACCGGGCTGTTGTCTTCCTTGTCCACAATGACTCCAAAATTTCACTTGCACAGCACCTGTTTCCATGATGGTGTATTTAAACATAAGTTTAATTTTTCTCCTGATAAGCAGCCATTTGTGCGTGAGCTAGGAGTCAGGGAAAATAAACTTGGCAATGTAATGTCACATGGCGGAAGGGAACATAAGCTCTGCACGTGGACAAATTAGGAATGTTTCAGCACCACACACACGATGGACAATAAGTACCCTGCTCCACTCTCTCGCTGTGTGGCTGTTGGCCTAGTCGATGTTTACACCACCGCTCACATAATGGAATTCACAACACAATTCAACACAACCTCCTGGGTTTGTGAAAAAAAATATTACCTTGATTTAAAACGTTTCTGATCCGCATTCTAATTGTTCTGAATCACGAGCCGACCCATGGGTTGAAAGAATGTTTTCATTCCACCCGGCAGTTGATTTAGTCCTGTAGCTCAGTTGGTAGAGCATGGCGCTTGTAACGCCAGGGTAGTGGGTTCGATTCCCGGGACCACCCATACGTAGAATGTATGCACACATGACTGTAAGTCGCTTTGGATAAAAGCATCCGCTAAATGGCATATATAACCATGTGTGTATCCGATCTGATACAGGACTCAAGTATAGGGTGGACCATCAATCTGTAGTGAACTCGCTAGTTGCCTCAGTATGTGTGTGTCTGTGTGTTCATATATATATGTGTGTGTGTGTGTGTGTGTGTGTGTGTGTGTGTGTGTGTGTGTGTGTGTGTGTGTGTGTGTGTGTGCGTGCGTGCGTGTGTGTGTGTGTGTGTGTGTGTGTGTGTGTGTGTGTGTGTGTGTGTGTGTGTGCGTGCGTGCGTGGTTTATCCTGTTGATAATCCTATTTGTGACCAGCCTTTGCCCACTGCCTCACTTGGAGGGAGAGAGAGAGAATATGGTCAGTGTACAACAGGAGAAGTAGAAACAGAAATGCACTTTCAACTCCACTGTGAGAAATATATTCCTCACCAAGATATTCATTATTAGCAAAAATTACTAAATTGATTGTCTTATGTTATCTTATTTAAACTCAGATAAATAAACAAAAAATATTCATGGGCAAAGGAGCCATTTCTCCTCAAGTAGCCAAGTATGTATTTGCCTGCCATAGCCTGAGGGGCAATGAAGTATAACATCTGCATAGTAATCATGATTATTATTACTGTCAAGATTATTACTCCACATTGAAGTGGTACGGGTAGCGGTAGGACCATTGAAGTGGTACGGGTAGCGGTAGGACCATTGAAGTGGTACGGGTAGCGGTAGGACCATTGAAGTGGTATGGGTAGCGGTAGCACCATTGAAGTGGTACGGGTACAGTAGGACCATTGAAGTGGTATGGTTGGCGGTAGGACCGTTGAAGTGGTATGGTTGGCGGTAGGACCGTTGAAGTGGTATGGTTGGCGGTAGGACCGTTGAAGTGGTATGGTTGGCGGTAGGACCGTTGAAGTGGTATGGTTGGCGGGGACCATTGAAGTGGCGGTAGGACCATTGAAGTGGTATGGTTGGCGGTAGGACCATTGAAGTGGTATGGTTGGCGGTAGGACCATTGAAGTGGTATGGTTGGCGGTAGGACGGAAGTGGTATGCAGGACCATTGAAGTGGTATGGTTACAGTAGGACCATTGAAGTGGTATGGTTGGCGGTAGGACCGTTGAAGTGGTATGGTTGGCGGTAGGACCGTTGAAGTGGTATGGTTGGCGGTAGGACCGTTGAAGTGGTATGGTTGGCGGTAGGACCGTTGAAGTGGTATGGTTGGCGGTAGGACCGTTGAAGTGGTATGGTTGGCGGTAGGACCGTTGAAGTGGTATGGTTGGCGGTAGGACCGTTGAAGTGGTATGGTTGGCGGTAGGACCGTTGAAGTGGTATGGTTGGCGGTAGGACCATTGAAGTGGTACGGGTACAGTAGGACCGTTGAAGTGGTATGGTTGGCGGTAGGACCATTGAAGTGGTATGGTTGGCGGTAGGACCGTTGAAGTGGTATGGTTGGCGGTAGGACCGTTGAAGTGGTATGGTTGGCGGTAGGACCGTTGAAGTGGTATGGTTGGCGGTAGGACCATTGAAGTGGTATGGTTGGCGGTAGGACCGTTGAAGTGGTATGGTTGGCGGTAGGACCGTTGAAGTGGTATGGTTGGCGGTAGGACCATTGAAGTGGTACGGACAGCGGTAGGACCATTGAAGTGGTACGGGTAGCGGTAGCACCATTGAAGTGGTACGGGTACAGTAGGACCATTGAAGTGGTATGGGTAGCGGTAGGACCATTGAAGTGGTACGGGTAGCGGTAGGACCATTGAAGTGGTCCTGGTAACGGTAGGACCATTGAAGTGGTCCTGGTAACGGTAGGACCATTGAAGTGGTATGGTTGGCGGTAGGACCGTTGAAGTGGTACGGACAGCGGTAGGACCATTGAAGTGGTCCTGGTAACAGTAGGACCATTGAAGTGGTATGGTTGGCGGTAGGACCGTTGAAGTGGTACGGGTAGCGGTAGCACCATTGAAGTGGTACGGGTACAGTAGGACCATTGAAGTGGTACGGGTGGCGGTAGGACCATTGAAGTGGTACGGGTAGCGGTAGGACCATTGAAGTGGTCCTGGTAACGGTAGTAGTAGTAAGAAGTAGTAGTAGGAATTATGATGGTAGTTGTAGTACTGATGCAATGGGGATGATGAAAGTTATTTATTTCTAAGTTAGTTTTAGTAGGTAGTAGTAGAGATATTAGAGGTAGTTAAACTACTAGTGGTAATGGTAGTAGTAGAGATATTAGAGGTAGTTAAACTACTAGTGGTAATGGTAGTAGTAGAGATATTAGAGGTAGAAATTCTACTAGTGGTACTGGTAGTAGTAGAGCGAGAGAGATTGTGAAAGAGAGAGAGAGAGAGAGAGAGAGAGAGAGATAGAGACAGGCCACACTGTCCACAATCTGAGATGGAAACTGAGATGCACTTCCGAACCTCCTGCCAAATGTATGACCATATTATAGAGACACATATTTCCCTCAGATTACACAGATACACAAAGAATTTGAAAACAAACCCAATTTTGATAAACTCCCATATCTACTGGGTGAAATACCACAGTGAGAATGATGGAGGGATGAGAGTGAGGGAGATAGAGAGGGGAAAGAGAGAGAGAGACAGAGATAGAGAGGGATGGTGTCATTACATTACACTCTAGAAGTTGATCTGTGTTATCTGAGTGTTTGAAATGGACTCTTAGGGAGGATTTGATTGGTTGTTTGCAGTTCTGTGTTTGTGTGTTCTGTGTTTGGCTGCTTTGCTTTTGTTTATCTGTGTGTGTCTGTGTGCATTTGTGTGTGCGTGCGCGCGCGCACGCGTGTTTGTGTGCTCGTTACATCAGGCAGTGAGTTGGCAGCAGTGTCACAATAAACACAAAGAGCTCACAACGCGATACGACAGAGGAGAGGAGAGGTGAGGGGGGATGGTTCGGAGAAGAGGAGGGTAGGAGGAGGGGTGGGGAGGGAGAGAGGAAGGGAGGGAGGAGAAGAGGGGGAGATGAGAAGGAGAAGAGGGGTGAGGATGGATGGAGGGATGGTGGAGGGAGGGAGGGAGGGAGGGAGGGAGGGAGGGAGGGAGGGAGGGAGGGAGGGGAGAGGAGGGGGAGAAGAGGAGGAGAGGAAGGGAAGGATGGAAGAAAGGATCAGGAGAGATGAGAAAGGTTGGATCATGACAGGGTGTCTGGTGACATGTTCTACCAGGAGAGATACAGGGAGCACACTACTCACACCACTTCTAAATTCCAGCTTCATGTTAACACCATTACACAGAGAGACTGAATGTGAGTCTACATGCCTGCATTTGTTTGTGTGTCACGATGATTAGGCTGTGTGTATGTGTAAGAAACGTAAGTGTGTGCGTGTGTGTGTGTGTGTGTGTGTGTGTGTGTGTGTGTGTGTGTGTGTGTGTGTGTGTGTGTGTGTGTGTGTGTGTGTGTGTGTGTGTGTGGGTGTGGGTGTGGGTGTGTGTGTGTGCGCGTGTCAGGCTCACCTGACTCCATTGATATCAGAAGCAACAAACATAGCACGGGGAGTCTCGAGGAGTGAGTGAAATGACAATAGCACACACACACAAACACATTCCCATTGTTATCAGCCAAGAACTCCAACAGACACATGACTGATGATGGTCATCTCTCCATCTGCAGATATCCATCCATCATCTATCCCTCCCTTCCTCCCCCTCTCATCTATCACTCCGTTCGTCCCCCTCTCGTCTGTCACTTCCTATCACTCTCTTCCTCCCCCTCTCATCTATCACTCCCTTCCTCCCCCTCTCGTCTGTCACTTCCTATCACTCTCTTCCTCCCCCTCTCATCTATCACTCCCTTCGTCCCCCTCTCGTCTGTCACTTCCTATCACTCTCTTCCTCCCCCTCTCATCTATCACTCCCTTCGTCCCCCTCTCGTCTGTCACTTCCTATCACTCTCTTCCTCCCCCTCTCATCTATCACTCCCTTCGTCCCCCTCTCGTCTGTCACTTCCTATCACTCTCTTCCTCCCCCTCTCATCTATCACTCCCTCCCCCTCTCCTGTCACTTCCTCATCTCTTCCTCCCCCCTCTCATCTATCACTCCCTTCTCCCTCTCATCTATTACTCCCTTCCTCCCCCTCTCATCTATCACTCTCTTCCTCCCCCTCTCATCTGTCACTCCCTTCCTCTCCCTCTCATCTATCACTTCCTTCCTCCCCTCTCATATATCACTCCCTTCCTCCCCCTCTCATCTGTCACTCCCTTCCTCCCCCTCTCATCTATCCCTCCCTTCCTCCCACTCTCATCTCACTCCCTTCCTCCCCTCTCATCTATCACTCCCTTCCTCTCCCTCTCATCTATCACTTCCTTCCACCCCCTCTCATATATCACTAACTTCCTCCCCCTCTCATCTATCACTCCCTTCCTCCCCCTCTCTCGTCTATCACTCCCTTCCTCCCCCTCTCTCGCCTATCACTCCCTTCATTTTGAATCATTTTTGTAATTTCTGCTAATAATGGATTTCTTGGTGAGGAATATTTCTCACAGTAGAGTTGAAAGTGCATTTCTGTCACTACGTCCCTTGTTGTACACTGACCACATTCTCTCTCCTCTCATCTATCACTCCCTTCCTCCCCCTCTCTCTCTGTCTCTCCTCTCCTCTCCCTCTCATCTATCCTCCCTTCCTCCCTCTCTCATCTCTCTCCCTCCTCTCTCTCTCTCTCTCTCTCTCTCTCTCTCTCTCTCTCTCTCTCTCTCTCTCTCTCCCTCTCTCTCTCTCTCTCTCTCTCTCTCTCTCTCCTCTCTCTCTCTCTCACTCTCCTTCCTCCCCTCTCTCTCTCTCTCTCTCCCTTCTCTCCCTCTCTCTCTCTCTCTCTCTCCCTTCCTCCCCTGTTTCTCTCTCTCTATCCTCTCTCCTTCTCTCCCCTCTCTCTCTCTCCTCTTCTCTCTCCTCTCTCTCTCTCACTCTCTTCCACCCCTTCTCTCCCTATCACTAACTCTCCTCTCCCTCTCTCATCTCTCTCTCTCTCTCTCTCTCCTCTCTCTCTCTCTCTCTCCCTGTTTCTCTCTCTCTCTCTCTCTCTCTCTCCCTCTCATTTTGAATCATTTTTGTAATTTCTGCTCTCTCTTCTCTGGTCTCTCTATTTCTCACAGTAGAGTTGAAAGTGCATTTCTCTCACTCTCTCTCTTCTCTCTCCTGACTCTCTCTCTCTCTCTCTCTCTCTCTCTCTCTCTCTCTCTCTCTCTCTCTTCTCTCCCTCTCTCTCTCTCTCTCTCTCTCTCTCTCTCTCTCTCTCTCTCTCTCTCTCTCTCTCTCTCTCTCTCTCTCTCTCTCTCTCTCTCTCTCTCTCTCTCTCTCTCTCTCTCTCTCTCTCTCTCTCTCTCTCTCTCTCTCTCTCTCTCTCTCTCTCTCTCTCTCTCTCTCTCTCTCTCTCTCTCTCTCTCTCTCTTCTCTCTATCTCTCTCTCTCTCTCTCTCTCTCTCTCTCTCTCTCTCTCTCTCTCTCTCTCTCTCTCTCTGTCTCTCTCTCTCTCCTCACTGTTTCTCTCTCTCAGTCTAGGGTGGTGGCCTGTATGACGGCCATTCTGAGTCAGATGGATGACAGCCACTACTCCAGCTATCTAGAGACCTTCTCAGGCACCACCGACCTAGTGGTGGGCCATCACACACACACACACACGCACGCACGCACGCACGCACGCACGCACGCACGCACGCACACACACACACACACACACACACACACACACACACACACACACACACACACACACACACACACACACACACACACACACACACACACACACACACACACACACACACACACACACACACACACACACATGCAAACACACACACTCATAGACTCCATGTGTTGCAGGACTTTCTGATGGAGACGTTCCTACTGTTTAAGGATCTGATTGGGAAGCACGTCTATCCCTCTGACTGGATGGCTATGATCATGGTGCAGAACAGGTACTGCACTCACACACACACACACACACACACACACACACACTGGATGACAGGAAACTTGAAACTTGGATGTAGCTGACTCATCTCTGATGAATGGTAACAGTGTTATTGTGCAGAACAGAGACTGTACACACAGTGGAGAGTAGCAACTGTAATGCAGAGTTACATTGTAGAGTAGCAACTGTAGTGTAGAGTTACAGTGTAGAGTAACAACTGTGGACAGAGTTACATTGTAGAGTAGCAACTGTATTGCAGAGTTCCATAGTAGAGTAGCAACTGTAGTGTAGAGTACCAGTGTAGAGTAACAACTGTAGTGTAGAGTTACATTGTAGAGTAGCAACTGTAGTGCAGAGTTACATTGTAGAGTAGCAACTGTAGTGTAGAGTTACAGTGTAGAGTAGCAACTGTAGTGCAGAGTTACATTGTAGAGTAGCAACTGTGGTGTAGAGTTGCATTGTAGAGTAGCAACTGTAGTGTAGAGTTACAGTGTAGAGTAACAACTGTAGTGCAGAGTTCCATAGTAGAGTAGCAACTGTGGTGTAGAGTTACAGTGTAGAGTAGCAACTGTAGTGCAGAGTTACATTGTAGAGTAGCAACTGTAGTGCAGAGTTACATTGTAGAGTAGCAACTGTAGTGTAGAGTTACAGTGAAGGGTAGAGGGGGGAGAGAGAGAGAGAGATTTCCACAGGCCAAGGATATGTCAGACAGCACAGTGCAGAGAGAGAGAGAGATTTCCACAGGCCAAGGATATGTCAGACAGCACAGTGCAGAGAGAGAGAAAGAGGGAGATAGTAAAAGATAGAAAGAGAGAGATAGGAAGAGGAAGATAAGGGAAGATAAACAGATAGTGCTTCCTAGAGAGAAAAGATAGAGAGGGTGGAGGGAGCAGTGAGGTCTCTTACAGAATGAGAAAGATAGATAGCACTTGAAAGAGAGACATGGGAAAAGGCAAGTTACCATTTCAAACTTTACTTTAATGAGTTAAATCTGGTTTTAAGTGTCTTTTAACATAATCATTTGATTTCATCGAATAACATCTCATCATTTATTGTCAGATGAAGCTATATGGTTGTAGGGATTTTTCTGTCAATATTGTATTACTTTTGATTGTATGAACACGTTTCTTAATGTTATTCCCATTGATATAGATATCAGATGGCATGAATATAGATACCATATTGATATCATGTCACGGCAATATCCCCATTGATATATATTAGGTAGACATCTATCTGACAGAGGTATTGTGTTTCTGTCAGGGTGTTCCTCAGAGCAATCAACACCTACGCTGATACCATGAACCTCAAGTTCCTCAACAACAACGACTTTGAAGTGCAGGTCAGCGTGTGTGTGTGTCTTCTAGTCTGTGTGTGTGTGTGTGTGTCTTCTAGTCTGTGTGTGTGTCTGTGTCTGTGTGTGTGTGTCTGTGTGTGTGTGTGTGTGTGTGTGTGTGTGTGTGTGTGTGTGTGTGTGTGTGTGTGTGTGTGTGTGTGTGTGTGTGTGTGTGTGTGTGTGTGTGTGTGTGTGTGTGTGTGTGTGTGTGTGTGTGTGTGCGTGCGTGTGTGTGTGCGTGCGTGTGTGTGTCTTCAAGTCTGTGTGTGTGTGTGTCTTCTAGTCTGTGTGTGTGTCTTCTAGTCTGTGTGTGTGTGTCTCCTAGTCTGTGTGTGTGTGTGTCTTCTAGTTTGTGTGTGTGTCTTCTAGTCTGTGTGTGTGTGTGTCTTCTAGTCTGTGTGTGTGTGTCTTCTAGTCTGTGTGTGTGTGTGTCTTCTAGTCTGTGTATGTGTCTTCTGTGTGTGTGCGCACATGCAGGTGTTTCAGTCTCTCTCTGTGTTTCACTGATGTAAGTAAATACTCCACGCTCTCTTTCATTCTCTCTCCCTCTCCCTCTCACTCCCCCTATCATTTGTTTCCTCCTCCCTCTTTGTCTGTAGTTGTGGAATAATTACTTCCATTTGGCCGTCGCATTCATTACCCAAGAGTCCTTGCAGCTCCAGCACTTCTCCTCAACCAAGAGGAACAAGATCCTAACAAAGTGATTTACATTTGTCTTTTGTTTCTCTCTGACAATATTAATGATCCACAGTATTTCATAATCAATGTTAGGATGTTGTATTAGCCCCTGTTCTAAAACAAAGCTGATTTCATCTTCAGGTATGGAGACATGAGGAGACTCATTGGTTTCGCCATACGGGACATGTGGTACAAACTGGGTAAGTCTGCGTGTGTGTGTGTGTGTGTGTGTGTGTGTGTGTGTGTGTGTGTGTGTGTGTGTGTGTGTGTGTGTGTGTGTGTGTGTGTGTGTGTGTGTGTGTGTGTGTGTGTGTGTGTGTGTGTGTGTGTGTGTGTGTGTGTGTGTGTGTGTGTGTGCGCGTGTGAGAGAGAGAATATATGTATGTGGGTGTTTTCGACTCCGAGACTATTGTGTGTGTAGGTGGGAATAAGATCTGTTTTATACCTGGGATGGTGGGTCCTATCCTGGAGATGACTCTGATTCCCGAGGAGGAGCTGAGACGAGCCACCATCCCCATCTTCTTCGACATGATGCAGTGTGAACACACAGTCTCCACACACTTCCACAAGGTTCGACAGTGACACACACACACTCCCTTACGCGCGCACACACACGTGAACACTCACGCACACACACAGTGTGAACAGAATCACTTTGACAACTTCCAGAGAGGCTTACCCATTCCCTCCCCTCTGTGTGTCTATAGTTTGAGAATGAGATCATTCTGAAGCTGGATCATGAGGTGGAGGGAGGAGGAGGAGATGAGAGATACATGGAGCTACTGGAAACCATGTGGGTGTCTTTCATCAATTCCAATATCTATCCACTCAATCAACCACCCGTTCACTTACGTACGTGTCTGTGTGCGTTTGTGTGTGTGTGTGTGTGTCAGTCTGTTGGAGTGTGCTGTGGCGCGTCCCTTGTTGAGGCCAGAGGTCGAGCACTTCGTCACCTTGGTGAAGGGACTCCTGGTGCGTCTCCTTGACTACCGCGCAGTGATGAGTGACGACAGCCGCAACAACCGCATGAGCTGCACTGTCAATCTCCTGGTAAGCCCCACCCACTACAGGAAGAACCACAATGGGCAGAATGATGTAGCTTTTATCTGCATTTCTAGTTTTTAAGCTATTTGCATGTTGTTGCGTCAACTGCAGCACTGACACCTTTATGTTTCATGTGTTGCCAGCAGCTGGTCCCACCTCAAAATTTGATCACCCAGAGTCACTTTCAACACACAATCACACCCTTCTCACCAACAAGAAGTCAATCTGTCGATCATGCCATGCCATGTCAATTGTGCCCGCAATATAGTCATCAACATGGCATCCGGTCAATTATAACACCTCCTAATACATTCTGGACATATGAATGAATTAAAAAATAAGTTAAAACATTCAGTAACAGCATCTGAAGCTGTTAGAATATCCCAGATCAATACAAGGTGAGGGGAGTCTCAGAGGCAGTACCAGCCTGTCCTTGTATTATACTGTGACTCTATAGCGGTCACACAGTAACATAGCTGTACAAAGGAAGGGGGTATACCTAGTCAGTTGTACAACTGAATGCCTACACATTGAACCCAACTGACTCAGAGAGGTGAGGGGGGCTGCCTTAATCGACATCCACTTCTTCAGCACCCGGGGAACAGATTAAGGCAGCCCCCCTCACCTCTCTGATTCAGTTGCGTTCAATGTGCCTTGCTCCGGGACAGAACGGCAGATTATTACCTTGTCAGCTTGGGGATTCGATCCAGCAACCTTTCGGTTACTGGCCCAAAGCTCTAACAACTAGGCTACCTGCCACCCCAGGGTTATCCAGGGTTACCCAGCACCGCTATGGCTAAGCATTAGTCATTCCCTTTCATTAAATGTTGTTTGGGAAGCTAAACACCCTTACCTCAGGCTAATTGACATTAACATGCTATGCAATATACAAGCTAGTCATCCTTACCTCAGGACAACTAACATTAGCATGCTATAGCTAACACACAGCTCCCAGGGATGCATCTGGAAAACTCAGATACACCACATGACCAAAAGAATGTGGACACCTGCTCGTCCAACATCTCATTCCAAAACCATGGGCATTAAAATGGAGTTGGTCCCCCCTTTGCTGTCATAACAGCCTCCGCTCTTCTGGGAAGGCTTTCCACTAGATGTTGGAACATTGCTGTAGGGCCTTGCTTCCATTCAGCCACGAGAGCATTAGTGAGGTCGGACACTGGGCGACACACACACACGACTTCACTGGAACTAAGGGGCCTAGCCCAAACCATGAAGAACAGCCCCAGGCCATTATTCGACCAAACTTTACAATTGGCACTATGCATTCGGACAGGTGGCGTTCTCCTGGCAACCGCCGAATCCAGATTCATCTGTCAGACTGCCAGATAGTGAAGCGTGATTCATCACTCCAGAGAAGGTGTTTCCACTGCTCCAGAGTCCAATGGCAGCGAGCTTTACACCACTCCAGCCGATGCTTGGCATTGGGAATGGTGATCTTAGGCTTGTGTGCGGCTGCTCAGCCATGGAAACCCATTTCACGAAGCTCCCGCCGAAAAGTTAATGTGCTGACTTTGCTTCCAGAGGCAGTTTGAAACTTGGTAGTGAGTGTTGCAACTGAGGACAGACAATTTTTACGTGCTACGCGCTTCAGCACTCGGCGGTCCCATTCTGTGAGGTTGTGTGGCCTACCACTTCGCGGCTGAACCATTGTTGCTCCTAGATGTTTCAACTTCACAATAACAGCACTTACAGTTGACCGGGGCCCCGTTGAAAGTCAGAAAGGCCATTCTACTGACAATGTTTGTCTATGTAGATTGCATGGCTGTGTGATCAATTTTATACACCTCTCAGCAACGGGTGTGGCTGAAATAGCCGAATCCACAAATTTGAAGGGGTGTCCACATACTTTTGTATATATAATGTGTGTATGCTAGCTGCACGTGTCATCAGTTTATGCTTGATATTTCTAATTGCTCTTCAAACACTAGTCAGATGTGGAGATTATTGGAGTGTGCTAGATGATGACATGGGTTTAAGATGTTTGTTCTGCCTTGAGTGTCTTTCTCAGTGGGTGAGCACCGTAGAAGAGCCGTGGTGTGTGTGCAGGTGCAGGTGTGTGTGTGTGTGTGTGTGTGTGTGTGTGTGTGTGTGTGTGTGTGTGTGTGTGTGTGTGTGTGTGTGTGTGTGTGTGTGTGTGTGTGTGTGTGTGTGTGTGTGTGTGTGTGTGTGTGTGTGTGTGTGTGTGTGTGTGTGTGTGTGTGTGCTGGTGATGAGACAGGGTTACTTTAGGTCATCACACTCGTCTGCTCTCTTAAGACATCATTAAACTTCATTAAACAGGGAATTTGTGCCGCACTGGCGCACACACACACACACACACACACAAATCCTCTCTGAAGTTTATCCTCACACACACATCCCCCCCAACACACATCCACACTAACAGGCAACGTTACACTCCTCTCACTCCTCACACTCCTCTCCGTTGCATTGCAGAATTTCTACAAGGACATCAACCGTGAAGGGATGTACATCAGGTGAACACTTTATGTAACAATAACCTGTTATTACAATTGTAAATATGTTTCATAACTAGTTACACCATATCTAATACATAATCTAGTTTGTCTATAGACGGTTTCTGTATATGTGCTGTGGGACTGGGGTAGCTGTGTATAACAGTGTATTACTCTGTGAATGAGTGCGAGAATGTGACCTTGTGTGTGTGTGTGTTTGTGTGTATATAATCTGACAAGGGATTATCTCAATCCTGCTGAATTAATGTCCAAATCCAGAGGATCAAGTCCTCCACTAACCGTAACATGTGCACTCATTTTAGGAGAGAGAGAGGGATGGAGAGGGAAGGAGGGAGCGAGAGGGAAAGAGTGTGAGAGTGAGTGAGAGAGAGAGACCAGTGGAGGGAGGGAAGTGGAGAGGTTGAGAGAAAGTGAAGGACAGAGGGATACAGAAGGTGAGTCAGAGAAAGGCGTGATCCAAAAGGAGGAATGGAATAAAAAGATGGAGGAAGAAACCAAGACTAGCGAGTGAAAGATGCTCTGCTTCTCTCTGTGGGAAACCTAGAATGTTCAAAACAATTCAAGTCCCACATTTGACACAATCCAAAAAATGGAACAATGTTGTGCTGAAAATGAGTGACAGTGATAGAAAATGGGTGAGGAATAACAAAGAATAGAAAGAGAGAGAGAAATAGAAAGAGAACGTGAGAGGAGAAAGAGAGAGAGAGGAGAAAGAGAGAGAGAGGAGAAAGAGAGAGGAGAAAGAGAGAGAGAGGAGAAAGAGAGAGGGAGGTTCAGAGAGACCTGTGGTTGAGGTAGCTGCATAGCGACACAGTCTGAAGGCACATTCAACTTCCGTGTGTTCTGCTTGTGTGTTCCACAGTGTTCACATCAGGGTGACAGGATCACAAAGCTTTGCCCTGCCATAAAAACGTCATCAGGACGGCATACACTATCTATTATCCCGAGACAGACAGTGCCCATTGGGCTGTCAGTTTAGCCGTTTGTTAGTTCTCTGTGGTTGATGGTTGGTGTATAGGTCATGCCATCACAATCCCAACAGATTGGATACGTGTATCACAGCATGATGGACTGACTAGTCACTGAGTTGTTGTCTAGGCAACAGAGTCATCTAGTGGACAGTGGTAGACATTAGAGTGTGGTGTGTATTAACTGTGTGTGTGTGTGTGTGTGTGTGTGTGTGTGTGTGTGTGTGTGTGTGTGTGTGTGTGTGTGTGTGTGTGTGTGTGTGTGTGTGTGTGCGTGTGTGTGTGTGTGCGTGTGTGTGTGTGTGCGTGTGCGTGCTTGCGTATGCACACATGTGCACGTGTGTGTGTAACAGATACCTCTACAAGCTGAGAGACCTTCACTTGGATGTGGAAAACTACACCGAGGCTGCATACACCCTGTTGCTTCACTCTCGCCTGCTCAAGGTACACACACACACACACACACACACACACACACACACACACACACACACACAAATTGACATTGGCATTCTCAGCGAGAGAGAAGCATTTACTGGTGGATTCAGTGTAGCCCTGACACAGTGTGAGATGAGAGCGAGGGTGTTTTATTGGTTGATGACTGATTCCCTTGGAGATGGCCAATAGCATTAATCCATCTGATTAAGTTTTCAGAGTGACTTCATGACAGGGTTTTGGCCTCTGTGGCTGGGTAACTATGGTGATTGATATAGTGTGTGTGTGACCTCTCTCTCTCTCCGTCTCTTTTATGGGATGCTTTCATAGAGTTTATTCTCTCCAGTGGTTTATTATATCTTCTCTGTCATTGACGTCACAGTAGTAGACACCACAGTAGTAGACACCACAGTAGTAGACACCACAGTAGTTTACACTGCTTCATCTCTCACACACACATGCAGTCACTCCTATAAAGTATAGCCTATAACCTATAACCTACAACCTATACCCTTTACAATCCTGTCTATAGCCTGTCTTGCCACACTCATTGTTTAGTCTATGCCCCCTCTCTCTCTCTCTCTCTCTCTCTCTCTCTCTCTCTCTCTCTCTCTCTCTCTCTCTCTCTCTCTCTCTCTCTCTCTCTCTCTCTCTCTCTCTCTCTCTCTCTCTCTCTCTCTATCTATCTCTCTATATCTCTCTCTCTCTCTCTCTCTCTCCCCTTCCCTCTCCCTCCGTCCCTCCCTCCCCCCTCCTCTACCCCAGTGGTCAGACGACCAGTGCAGTCCCCAGTTTGAGTTGCGTAGCTGTCAGACCCAGCGCCAGCTGAAGGAGAACCTCTATGACAAAATCATCGGACACTTCGACAAGGGCAAGGTCAGCTAAATGGAGCAGAGTGCACCATCTTGATTCGGTATAGTGTCTTGTGTGTTGGAGTTGGTTCTCTTGTCTATCTTGTGTCTTCTCTCCATGTGTGTGTATTGGTAATCTTTCATCTGGCTGTGTTGTGTAGATGTGGGAGGAAGCCATTACTCTGTGTAAGGAGCTGGCTGACCAGTATGAGATGGAGGTGTTTGACTACGAGCTGCTCAGCCAGAGTCTGGTAAGACACACATAACACACTGTCCTGTCCTATTCCACACATGAATAGGTTTTGTCAAGCTTCCTTTATCAGCGTTTGTCCTTAAATTCGTGACACTATTCACAGGACCCTCAAAACGTTAATCTACTCCTCTCACTTTCTCCTCACCTCTCCTCTCCCTCATCCCAACATACATCATATCTGGAGTGACTGTTCAATACACTCCTCTCCTCCTCTTCTCATCCTTCTCTTCTCTCGCCTCCCAAGAGTCTCGCTCACTCAAACAAAACGTGCATATACAGTATTTCTCCATTAGATTCTGCCCTTGGATTGTCCTTTTATCGTTTCTCCCATATTTCACCCTAGAAAACAGGTCTTTGCTGAGCATGTCATTTCTCTGACGGCTGTATTTGTACAGAAGGCATTATCATATAATATCTCTATCTTCTTCTGTCTGTCTGTCTCTCCCACCCTCTCTGTCTTTCTCTCTTTCCCTCTTCCTCCCCCTCTCTATGTCTCTCCCACCTTAACCTCCCTCTCTCTCCCGCTCTCTCTCTCTCTCTTTCTCTCTCTCTCTCTCTCTCTCTCTCTCTCTCTCTCTCTTGCTCTTTCTCTTTCTCTTTCTCTTCCTCTCTCTCTGTCTCTCTGTCTCTCTGTCTCTCTCTCTCTCTCTCTCTCTCTCTCTCTCTCTCTCTCTCTCTCTCTCTCTCTCTCTCTCTCTCTCTCTCTCTCTCTCTCTCTCTCTCTCTCTCTCTCTCTCTGTCTCTCTCTGTCTCTCTCTGTCTTTCTCTCTGTCTGTCTGTAGAAGCAGCAGGCTAAGTTCTATGAGAACATTATGAAGATCCTGAGGCCCAAGCCAGACTACTTTGCAGTGGGATACTATGGACAGGGCTACCCTCCCTTCCTCAGGGTCGGTCAACCTTCTCAATGTCTCAGTTTAGCCCATATTTACATGATTTTGGTCTGGCCAATAATGGTTTATTATACTTGTGAAATGAGCAACAAAGGCTGTCAATTCACAAGGGGAAGCCATATCAACATTGTATTAAAATAATGACCTCTTATGTCGTATTTCTGAGTGTTTATAACCCCATTCATGAGTGTCTATAGGTCTGATCAAACAAGGCGCTTATGAGCAGTAATGATCCCTTTATGACCTGTGTATAACCTCAGAACAAGGTGTTTATCCACCGGGGGAAGGAGTACGAGCGTAGAGAAGACTTTCAGAACCAGCTGATGAGTCAGTTCCCCAGCGCTGTCCGTCTCAATATCACCAC
>NC_068450.1:30722084-30752084 GCF_023373465.1 Oncorhynchus keta
CCATGGTAAACCAATACCAGGCCGACGACGCCCTTCCCATCAACCCCCTCTCCATGCTGCTCAATGGCATCGTGGACCCCGCTGTCATGGGGGGCTTCGCCAAGTACGAAAAGGTCAGAGTTCATCCATCTATCCGTTCTTCATCTCCTTACTCCTGCCCAACTCGTACATTTCAGAACAGTATTCTGTGTGTTTGGCACAAGCTGAAGTAGGCATAGAATATACTATACAATGAGCTGGATGTTTGGTGAAGATCATACATTTGTCTTCTTCCTATCTCAACCCAGGACTGTTTAATACATAAAAGAGCAGCACATTTCAATGATATCTCTCCTCTCCCCAGGCCTTCTTCACTGAGGAGTACAACCTGCAACACCCAGAGGACCGAGATAAGCTGTATCGCCTCAAAGACCTCATCGCATGGCAGGTACTGTACACACACACGCTACACACTCACATACCGTACAGAAACACAGACACACACACACATGCACACACACACACACACGTATGCATGCCCACACACATTATTATCTTGCAGATCCCGTTGCTGGGGGGAGGGATCTCTCTACATGGTAAGAGAGTGACAGACGACCTACGACCTTTCCACGAGCGCATGGAGGAGTGCTTCAAACACATGAGGAAGAAGGTGGAGAAGGAGTACGGCGTGAGGGACCTGGTAAGAGAAAGAGAGGGAGAGAAAAGGAGAGTGTTTGCGTGAGGACTGAAATGCTAGCTGCAGGGAACTGCCTGGTATCTTGGGCAGAGGAGTATATCTGTCTGAAAAAGTGTGTTATGAAAAGAGCTTTAGGAATGATACTGGCCATGCCAAAGCTTAACTCCTGTTTGTGAAACGCATTGTCACTCTCTCCTTCATTCAACGTCACCTTTGACCTTTTTCTCCATCCTTCTCTTTTCCTCTTCGTCATCCCTTGTTCTTAGCCGGATATGGATGAGAGGAAGTCAACTCGTCCGCGCTCTGTCCTTCGCTCCTTCCGTCAGTCTGTCATCTCCATCTGCTCCCTCCAGGGGTCTGAGTGTGGGACCCCCACCAAACCTTACCCAGACAGGTAACACACACAGGCACACACACACACTCAGATGAAACCCACACAGATGGATGCAAACACAAAAACATATTTAACAACACACACCTTACCCTCACTTCTCTCTTGATCCTATTCCCCTCACCCCCTCCCTCCCCAGTGGTCTCCCTGACATGGTGTCCCCCCGGACCCCCACCCTGCAGCGCTCCAGCGGGAGTATGAGCATGGGGGAAGAGGGAGGGGCCGATGGGGAGGTGAAACTCAGGAAGTCCAAAAAGAAAAGGAAGAGGAGCAGCATGATCTTCATCCCAGAGGAGAGAGACAGGACCAACACACTGGACAGCAAACGGGTGAGAGAGATGGAGAGAGCGACAGACAGAGACAGAGAGATAGACAGAGAGACAGATACAGAGAAAGAGAAAGAGAGAGAGACAGAGAAAGAGAGAGCGAGACAGAGAGAGAGAGACAGAAAGAGAGAGCGAGGCAGAGAGACAGAGAGAGAGAGAGAGAGAGAGAGAGAGAGAGAGAGAGAGGCAGAGAGAGAGAGAGAGAGAGAGAGAGAGAGAGAGAGAGAGAGAGAGAGAGAGAGACAGAGAGAGAGAGAGAGTGACAGGGAGCAGAGAGAGAGAGAGAGAGAGAGAGAGAGAGAGAAGAGAGAGGCAGAGAGAGAGAGAGAGAGAGAGAGAGGCAGAGAGAGAGAGAGAGAGAGAAGAGAGAGGCAGAGAGAGAGAGAGGGGCAAGGGATGGAATTGAAATGTCAAGAGCGAGTGGGACAAGAGTGTGCAAAGCTGTCATCAAAGCAAAGGGTGGCTACTTTGAAGAATCTCAAATGTCAAATATATTTTGATTTGTTTACCACTGTTTTGGTTACTACATGATTCCATATGTGATATTTCATAGTTCTGATGTCTTCACTATTATTCTACAATATAGGTGTGTCCAAACTGACTGATAGTGTGCACACAGACTCCTGCTTTATGTCAGTATCAATGTGTATCCCTGCTCTCTGTTCTCTGCCTCCCTCTAGCTGTCCAAGAAGCAGGAGTTCCGCAGTGACACCAACCTGTCTGAACCCTGTCAGGGAAATGACTCTCTCACCAATGTCAACTCCAGGTCTCTGCCTGCTATTACAGGTAACACTCACAAACGTATGCACACGCATGACCGCATGCACATAGGCACACTCCCTCTCACACACACCCTCTCCCTGTTCACAGGTCTGTCTCTGTCTGTGGTCAACGGTAGTGAGGAGGCGGAGTCAGCCCGGTCCAGGAGGGACAGTAAGAGCATGTCTGTGTGTCTTCCTGGTGACCGTACCGCTGACAGACGCTCCAAAGGGGTTATCAGCATGCTGTTCGGGGCCAAGGTACACACACGCACATGCACACGCACTCGCACTCGCACACACACACACAAACGCGCACACGCACACGCACTCGCACACACACACACACACGCGCACTCGCACGCACACGCACACGCACACGCACACCACACACACACACACGCACACGCACACGCACACGCACACGCACACGCACGCACACACACACACACACACACACACACACACACACACACACACACACACACACACACACACACACACACACACACACACACACACACACACACACACACACACACACACATACAACCATTAGGTGAGTTGTGTGTTTAATCTAGATGTATGATTGTCTATGTTCCCGCAGAGCAACAAGTCTGAGCAACAGAAAGACAAGTCGTGTACTGACCCAGGCAACAAGAACGTCAGTCATTTCTAACAGCCGTCCATCAAGCATGATGTACCCTCAGTGCCCTTACACCTGCTCTGCTTTGAATGCCAGTCAACACAAGGGGTTGTTGCCCTGCTATAGAGGCTCCTCTCTGGAAAGAGCCATCTGATCAGCTTTTTCATCAAGACTTGTTTACGCTCCCGCAGGCACACACACACATAGAGAGGGAGATGGAGAGACACAGACTTGATCTCTGATGAAATTCTGCGCAGCAATGCTTTCACACTTCTGCTCTCACACCTTTTACAATCAATCAAAAATAAATTTTCCTTGACTGCCTTTTTTTGGTAATGTAACTTTCAAATTTGATTCAACTTATGAAACAATGAATAAAAAGATATCCTATGTTTGACAGGGTAGGGTTTTTTTTCAAAGCACATTATATTAACAGTTTAATGTGACTCTCAGAACATAATGGATGAACTCATTGAGAATATGGATGATGTCCCAAAGCACTCTCATTAAGAGCCAACGGCCAAAAGAACATGGCTTTATTTCAATAAATAGTACAAACACAAACAGAATGACAATAATATAGAGTGGTATATCTGTTCAATAAATCAATATCATGTAAATGACATACAAACCCAAGATAAATTCCACAACAATTTTGAAATCTTATCAAATCAACGTTTGTTGGTCGCATACACAGTATAGCAAGGTGAAATGCTGATGTTACCAGCTCTTAACAATGCAGTGAAATGCTGATGTTACCAGCTCTTAACAATGAGGTGAAATGCTGATGTTACCAGCTCTTAACAATGAGGTGAAATGCTGATGTTACCAGCTCTTAACAATGAGGTGAAATGCTGATGTTACCAGCTCTTAACGATGCAGTGAAATGCTGATGTTACCAGCTCTTAACAATGAGGTGAAATGCTGATGTTACCAGCTCTTAACGATGCAGTGAATTGCTGATGTTACCAGCTCTTAACAATGCAGTGAAATGCTGATGTTACCAGCTCTTAACAATGAGGTGAAATGCTGATGTTACCAGCTCTTAACAATGAGGTGAAATGCTGATGTTACCAGCTCTTAACAATGAGGTGAAATGCTGATGTTACCAGCTCTTAACAATGCAGTGAAATGCTGATGTTACCAGCTCTTAACAATGCAGTGAAATACTGATGTTACCAGCTCTTAACAATGCAGTGAAATGCTGATGTTACCAGCTCTTAACAATGCAGTGAAATGCTGATGTTACCAGCTCTTAACAATGAGGTGAAATGCTGATGTTACCAGCTCTTAACAATAAGGTGAAATGCTGATGTTACCAGCTCTTAACAAAGAGGTGAAATGCTGATGTTACCAGCTCTTAACAATGCAGTGAAATGCTGATGTTACCAGCTCTTAACAATGCAGTGAAATGCTGATGTTACCAGCTCTTAACAATGCAGTGAAATGCTGATGTTACCAGCTCTTAACAATGCAGTGAAATGCTGATGTTACCAGCTCTTAACAATGAGGTGAAATGCTGATGTTACCAGCTCTTAACAATGCAGTGAAATGCTGATGTTACCAGCTCTTAACAATGCAGTGAAATGCTGATGTTACCAGCTCTTAACAATGAGGTGAAATGCTGATGTTACCAGCTCTTAACAATGCAGTGAAATGCTGATGTTACCAGCTCTTAACAATGCGGTGAAATGCTGATGTTACCAGCTCTTAACAATGAGGTGAAATGCTGATGTTACCAGCTCTTAACAATGAGGTGAAATGCTGATGTTACCAGCTCTTAACAATGCAGTGAAATACTGATGTTACCAGCTCTTAACAATGCAGTGAAATGCTGATGTTACCAGCTCTTAACAATGCAGTGAAATTCTGATGTTACCAGCTCTAATCAATGCAGTGAAATGCTGATGTTACCAGCTCTTAACAATGCAGTGAAATGCTGATGTTACCAGCTCTTAACAATGCAGTGAAATGCTGATGTTACCAGCTCTTAACAATGCAGTGAAATGTTGATGTTACCAGCTCTTAACAATGCTGATTTTTTAATGAGGTGAAATGCTGATGTTACCAGCTCTTAACAATGCAGTGAAATGCTGATGTTACCAGCTCTTAACAATGCAGTGAAATGCTGATGTTACCAGCTCTTAACAATGCAGTGAAATGCCGATGTTACCAGCTCCTAACAATGCAGTGAAATGCTGATGTTACTAGCTCTTAACAATGCAGTGAAATGCTGATGCTACTAGCTCTTAACAATGCAGTGAAATGCTGATGTTAATGTCTCTTAACAATGCAGTGAAATGTCAAATTATTCCAAAAGAAATGATTGAAACATAAAAACAGACTGTGCAGTATAAATGCTGTGTCTGTGCAGTATAAAAAATGAGTCTATTCATTATAATTAATTAGCTATGAAATTACATCTGGCTATCACTATCTCAATATTATGGTCCCCACTATCTCAATATTATGGCCCTCACTATCTCAATATTATGGCCCTCACTATCTCAATATTATGGTCCTCACTATCTCAATATTATGGCCCTCTCTATCTCAATATTATGGCCATCAATATCTCAATATTATGCCCTCACTATCTCAATATTATGACCCTCACTATCTCAATATTATGGCCCTCACTATCTCAATATTATGGCCCTCACTATCTCAATATTATGGTCCTCACTATCTCAATATTATGGTCCTCACTATCTCAATATTATGGTCCTCACTATCTCAATATTATGGTCCTCACTATCTCAATATTATGGCCCTCGCTATCTCAATATTATGGTCCTCACAATCTCAATATTATGGTCCTCACTATCTCAATATTATGGCCCTCACTATCTCAATATTATGGCCCTCACTATCTCAATATTATGGTCCTCACTATCTCAATATTATGGCCCTCTCTATCTCAATATTATGGCCATCAATATCTCAATATTATGCCCTCACTATCTCAATATTATGACCCTCACTATCTCAATATTATGGCCCTCACTATCTCAATATTATGGCCCTCACTATCTCAATATTATGGTCCTCACTATCTCAATATTATGGTCCTCACTATCTCAATATTATGGTCCTCACTATCTCAATATTATGGTCCTCACTATCTCAATATTATGGCTCATCTCAATATTATGGTCCTCACAATCTCAATATTATGGTCCTCACTATCTCAATATTATGCCCTCACTATCTCAATATTATGGTCCTCACTATCTCAATATTATGCCCTCACTATCTCAATATTATGGTCCTCACAATCTCAATATTATGGTCCTCACTATCTCAATATTATGGCCCTCACTATCTCAATATTATGGCCCTCACTATCTCAATATTATGGTCCTCACTATCTCAATATTATGGCCCTCTCTATCTCAATATTATGGCCATCAATATCTCAATATTATGCCCTCACTATCTCAATATTATGACCCTCACTATCTCAATATTATGGCCCTCACTATCTCAATATTATGGCCCTCACTATCTCAATATTATGGTCCTCACTATCTCAATATTATGGTCCTCACTATCTCAATATTATGGTCCTCACTATCTCAATATTATGGTCCTCACTATCTCAATATTATGGCCCTCGCTATCTCAATATTATGGTCCTCACAATCTCAATATTATGGTCCTCACTATCTCAATATTATGCCCTCACTATCTCAATATTATGGTCCTCACTATCTCAATATTATGCCCTCACTATCTCAATATTATGGTCCTCACTATCTCAATATTATGGTCCTCACTATCTCAATATTATGCCCTCACTATCTCAATATTATGCCCTCACTATCTCAATATTATGGTCCTCACTATCTCTATATTATGGTCCTCACTATCTCAATATTATGCCCTCACTATCTCAATATTATGGTCCTCACTATCTCAATATTATGGTCCTCACTATCTCAATATTATGCCCTCACTATCTCAATAATATGGTCCTCACTATCTCAATATTATGGCCCTCACTGTCTCAATATTATGCCCTCACTATCTCAATATTATGGTCCTCACTATCTCAATATTATGGTCCTCACTATCTCAATATTATGGTCCTCACTATCTCAATATTAAAGTGTTTCTCATATCTCCATTACCTTAATAAAGGTACAATACAGCCATTTGTGTTTATCTCAATATCAAATCATTTCTGGGTAACAATTAAGTACCTAACCTTATTGTTTTTTTTAATTGTCAAAAGGCCTCCTGCGTGGTGCTGTTGTATAAGGCACTGCATCGCAGTGCTTCTGGCGTCTCTTCAGATCCGGGTTTGATCCCGGGCTGTTTCACAACCGGCCGTGACTGGGAGTCCCATAGGGCGGTGCACAATTCGCTCAGCGTCGCCCAGGTTAGGGGAGGGTTTGGCCAGGGGGGGTTTACTAGGCTGGTCACACTCTAGCGACTCCTTGTGGCTGACCGGACGCCTGCAGGCTGACTCAGTTGAATGGCGTTTCCTCTGACACATTGGTGCAGCTGGCGTCCGGGTTAAGAAGTTGGGTGTTAAGAAGTACAGTTTGGCGGGTCATGTATAGGAGGACGCATGACTCGACCTTCGCCCCTCCCGAGCCCATTGGGGTGTTGCAACCATGACACAAGATCATAATTGGATATAACAACAACAACAAAAAATCCAGATGGAATTTTGCTAGGATGGTCTGGGAGTGGTCTGAGTGAGGAGCAGAAAACTAGCTGGTATTGACAGAGAGGTTTAAAACTCTCTTTCATGTTGGTCTATTAACTCATTTACTGCCATGTCAACAGGCAGGCCAAAACTCCATCCCAACCAAAACATGCTGAAATTCCAGACCATCTTTTCAAACTGCTCTTACACTAAAAAGGCATTATCATCATTTCTGCTGCTCTTGGAAAATGATCTCTGATCTGAGGTCAGTGTAAAGGGAAGTGGTTAACTCATGGTTTCCTGGTCACCTTAGTGTTCTCCTCAGACAGGGTGAGTCTGTGGTGGGCTGAGGTGGGGTCCAGTGTGAGCTCACAGGCATCTGAAAGCAGGAGGGGAGTGGTAAATTAATGAGTAAATGAGCAATCAATAGCCCAGGTCTGATCCGGTGCTCTTTAACATGTTCCACACTGTGGGACATTTCCTCAGCCCTGGTCTGATCCAGTGCTCCTTAGCATGTTCCACACTGTGGGACATTTCCTCAGCCCTGGTCTGGTCCATTTTACTTTAGCATGTTTCACACTGTGGGAGATTTCCTCTGCCCTGGTCTGATCCGGTGCTCTTTAGCATGTTCCACACTGTGGGACATTTCCTCAGCCCTGGTCTGATACGGTTTTCTTTAGCATGTTTCACACTGTGGGAGATTTCCTCTGCCCTGGTCTGATCCGGTGCTCTTTAGCATGTTTCACACTGTGGGAGATTTCCTCTGCCCTGGTCTGATCCGGTGCTCTTTAGCATGTTCCACACTGTGGGACATTTCCTCAGCCCTGGTCTGATTCGGTGCTCTCTACCATGTTTCACACTGTGGGACATTTCCTTAGCCCTGGTCTGATCCGGTGCTCTTTAGCATGTTTCACACTGTGGGACATTTCCTCACCCTGGTCTGATCTGGTGCTCTCTACCATGTTCCATACTGTGGGACATTTCCTCTGCCCTGGTCTGATCTGGTGCTCTCTACCATGTTTCACAATGTGGGACATTTCCTCAGCCCTGGTCTGATCCGGTGCTCTTTAGCATGTTTCACACTGTGGGACATTTCCTCAGCCCTGGTCTGATCTGGTGCTCTCTACCATGTTCCATACTGTGGGACATTTCCTCAGCCCTGGTCTGATCTAGTGCTCTTTAGCATGTTTCAAACTGTGGGACATTTCCTCAGCCCTGGTCTGATCTGGTGCTCTTTAGCATGTTTCACACTGTGGGACATTTCCTCACCCTGGTCTGATCTGGTGCTCTCCACCATGTTCCATACTGTGGAACATTTCCTCAGCCCTGGTCTGATCTGGTGCTCTCTACCATGTTCCATACTGTGGGACATTTCCTCAGCCCTGGTCTGATCTGGTGCTCTCTACCTTGTTTCACACTGTGGGACATTTCCTCAGCCCTGGTCTGATCCGGTGCTCTTTAGCATGTTTCACACTGTGGGACATTTCCTCTGCCCTGGTCTGATCTGGTGCTCTCTACCTTGTTTCACACTGTGGGACATTTCCTCTGCCCTGGTCTGATCTGGTGCTCTCTACCTTGTTTCACACTGTGGGACATTTCCTCAGCCCTGGTCTGATCCGGTGCTCTTTAGCATGTTTCACACTGTGGGACATTTCCTCAGCCCTGGTCTGATCTGGTGCTCTCTACCATGTTCCATACTGTGGGACATTTCCTCTGCCCTGGTCTGATCCGGTGCTCTTTAGCATATTTCACACTGTGGGACATTTCCTCAGCCCTGGTCTGATCTGGTGCTCTCTACCATGTTTCACACTGTGGGACATTTCCTCAGACCTGGTCTGATCTGGTGCTCTCTACCATGTGACATACTGTGGGACATTTCCTCAGCCCTGGTCTGATCTGGTGCTCTCTACCATGTTTCACACTGTGGGACATTTCCTCAGACCTGGTCTGATCTGGTGCTCTCTACCATGTGCCATACTGTGGGACATTTCCTCAGCCCTGGTCTGATCTGGTGCTCTCTACCATGTTTCACACTGTGGGACATTTCCTCAGACCTGGTCTGATCTGGTGCTCTCTACCATGTGCCATACTGTGGGACATTTCCTCAGCCCTGGTCTGATCTGGTGCTCTCTACCATGTTTCACACTGTGGGACATTTCCTCAGACCTGGTCTGATCTGGTGCTCTCTACCATGTGCCATACTGTGGGACATTTCCTCAGCCCTGGTCTGATCTGGTGCTCTCTACCATGTGCCAGACTGTGGGACATTTCCTCAGCCCTGGTCTGATCTCGTGCTCTCTACCATGTTTCACACTGTGGGACATTTCCTCTGCCCTGGTCTGATCTGGTGCTCTTTAGCATGTTTCACACAGTGGGACATTTCCTCAGCCCTGATCTGATCTGGTGCTCTTTAGCATGTTTCACACAGTGGGACATTTCCTCAGACCTGGTCTGATCCGGTGCTCTCTACCATGTTTCACACTGTGGGACATTTCCTCTGCCCTGGTCTGATCTGGTGCTCTCTACCATGTTTCACACTGTGGGACATTTCCTCTGCCCTGGTCTGATCTGGTGCTCTTTAGCATGTTTCACACAGTGGGACATTTCCTCTGCCTTGGTCTGATCCGTTGCTCTTTAGCATGTTTCACACTGTGGGACATTTCCTCAGCCCTGGTCTGATCCGGTGCTCTTTAGCTTGTTTCACACTGTGGGACATTTCCTCTGCCCTGGTCTGATCCGGTGCTCTCTACCATGTTTCACACTGTGGGACATTTCCTCAGCCCTGGTCTGATCTGGTGCTCTCTACCATGTTCCATACTGTGGGACATTTCCTCTGCCCTGGTCTGATCTGGTGCTCTTTAGCATGTTTCACACTGTGGGACATTTCCTCAGCCCTGGTCTGATCTGGTGCTCACTACCATGTTCCATACTGTGGGACATTTCCTCAGCCCTGGTCTGATCCGGTGCTCTCTACCTTGTTTCACACTGTGGGACATTTCCTCAGCCCTGGTTTGATCTGGTGCTCTCTACCATGTTTCACACTGTGGGACATTTCCTCAGCCCTGGTCTGATCCGGTGCTCTCTACCATGTTCCATACTGTGGGACATTTCCTCAGCCCTGGTCTGATCTGGTGCTCTCTACCATGTTTCACACTGTGGGACATTTCCTCAGACCTGGTCTGATCTGGTGCTCTCTACCATGTGCCATACTGTGGGACATTTCCTCAGCCCTGGTCTGATCTGGTGCTCTCTACCATGTTTCACACTGTGGGACATTTCCTCTGCCCTGGTCTGATCTGGTGCTCTTTAGCATATTTCACACAGTGGGACATTTCCTCAGCCCTGGTCTGATCCGTTGCTCTTTAGCATGTTTCACACTGTGGGACATTTCCTCTGCCTTGGTCTGATCCGTTGCTCTTTAGCATGTTTCACACTGTGGGACATTTCCTCTGCCCTGGTCTGATCTGGTGCTCTCTATCATGTTTCACACTGTGGGACATTTCCTCAGCCCTGGTCTGATCCGGTGCTCTTTAGCTTGTTTCACACTGTGGGACATTTCCTCTGCCCTGGTCTGATCCGGTGCTCTCTACCATGTTTCACACTGTGGGACATTTCCTCAGCCCTGGTCTGATTTGGTGCTCTCTACCATGTTCCATACTGTGGGACATTTCCTCTGCCCTGGTCTGATCTGGTGCTCTTTAGCATGTTTCACACTGTGGGACATTTCCTCAGCCCTGGTCTGATCTGGTGCTCACTACCATGTTCCATACTGTGGGACATTTCCTCAGCCCTGGTCTGATCCGGTGCTCTCTGCCATGTTTCACACTGTGGGACATTTCCTCAGCCCTGGTCTGATCCGGTGCTCTCTACCATGTTCCATACTGTGGGACATTTCCTCAGCCCTGGTCTGATCCGGTGCTCTCTGCCATGTTTCACACTGACATTTCTCAGCCCTGGTTTGATCTGGTGCTCTCTACCATGTTTCACACTGTGGGACATTTCCTCAGCCCTGGTCTGATCCGGTGCTCTCTACCATGTTCCATACTGTGGGACATTTCCTCAGCCCTGGTCTGATCTGGTGCTCTCTACCATGTTTCACACTGTGGGACATTTCCTCAGACCTGGTCTGATCTGGTGCTCTCTACCATGTGCCATACTGTGGGACATTTCAGCCCTGGTCTGATCTGGTGCTCTCTACCATGTTTCACACTGTGGGACATTTCCTCTGCCCTGGTCTGATCTGGTGCTCTTTAGCATGTTTCACACAGTGGGACATTTCCTCAGCCCTGGTCTGATCCGTTGCTCTTTAGCATGTTTCACACTGTGGGACATTTCCTCTGCCTTGGTCTGATCCGTTGCTCTTTAGCATGTTTCACACTGTGGGACATTTCCTCTGCCCTGGTCTGATCTGGTGCTCTCTATCATGTTTCACACTGTGGGACATTTCCTCAGCCCTGGTCTGATCCGGTGCTCTTTAGCTTGTTTCACACTGTGGGACATTTCCTCTGCCCTGGTCTGATCCGGTGCTCTCTACCATGTTTCACACTGTGGGACATTTCCTCAGCCCTGGTCTGATTTGGTGCTCTCTACCATGTTCCATACTGTGGGACATTTCCTCTGCCCTGGTCTGATCTGGTGCTCTTTAGCATGTTTCACACTGTGGGACATTTCCTCAGCCCTGGTCTGATCTGGTGCTCACTACCATGTTCCATACTGTGGGACATTTCCTCAGCCCTGGTCTGATCCGGTGCTCTCTGCCATGTTTCACACTGTGGGACATTTCCTCAGCCCTGGTCTGATCCGGTGCTCTCTACCATGTTCCATACTGTGGGACATTTCCTCAGCCCTGGTCTGATCCGTGCTCTCTGCCATGTTTCACTGTGGGACATTTCCTCAGCCCTGGTCTGATCCGGTGCTCTCTACCATGTTCCATACTGTGGGACATTTCCTCAGCCCTGGTCTGATCCGGTGCTCTCTACCATGTTTCACACTGTGGGAAATTTCCTCTGCCCTGGTCTGATCTGGTGCTCTTTAGCATGTTTCACACAGTGGGACATTTCCTCAGCCCTGGTCTGATCCGGTGCTCTCTACCATGTTCCATACTGTGGGACATTTCCTCTGCCCTGGTCTGATCTGGTGCTCTTTAGCATGTTTCACACAGTGGGACATTTCCTCAGCCCTGATCTGATCCGGTGCTCTTTAGCTTGTTTCACACTGTGGGACATTTCCTCTGCCCTGGTCTGATCCGGTGCTCTCTACCATGTTTCACACTGTGGGACATTTCCTCAGCCCTGGTCTGATCTGGTGCTCTCTACCATGTTCCATACTGTGGGACATTTCCTCTGCCCTGGTCTGATCTGGTGCTCTTTAGCATGTTTCACACTGTGGGACATTTCCTCAGCCCTGGTCTGATCTGGTGCTCACTACCATGTTCCATACTGTGGGACATTTCCTCAGCCCTGGTCTGATCCGGTGCTCTCTACCTTGTTTCACACTGTGGGACATTTCCTCAGCCCTGGTTTGATCTGGTGCTCTCTACCATGTTTCACACTGTGGGACATTTCCTCAGCCCTGGTCTGATCCGGTGCTCTCTACCATGTTCCATACTGTGGGACATTTCCTCAGCCCTGGTCTGATCTGGTGCTCTCTACCATGTTTCACACTGTGGGACATTTCCTCAGACCTGGTCTGATCTGGTGCTCTCTACCATGTGCCATACTGTGGGACATTTCCTCAGCCCTGGTCTGATCTGGTGCTCTCTACCATGTTTCACACTGTGGGACATTTCCTCTGCCCTGGTCTGATCTGGTGCTCTTTAGCATGTTTCACACAGTGGGACATTTCCTCAGCCCTGGTCTGATCCGTTGCTCTTTAGCATGTTTCACACTGTGGGACATTTCCTCTGCCTTGGTCTGATCCGTTGCTCTTTAGCATGTTTCACACTGTGGGACATTTCCTCTGCCCTGGTCTGATCTGGTGCTCTCTATCATGTTTCACACTGTGGGACATTTCCTCAGCCCTGGTCTGATCCGGTGCTCTTTAGCTTGTTTCACACTGTGGGACATTTCCTCTGCCCTGGTCTGATCCGGTGCTCTCTACCATGTTTCACACTGTGGGACATTTCCTCAGCCCTGGTCTGATTTGGTGCTCTCTACCATGTTCCATACTGTGGGACATTTCCTCTGCCCTGGTCTGATCTGGTGCTCTTTAGCATGTTTCACACTGTGGGACATTTCCTCAGCCCTGGTCTGATCTGGTGCTCACTACCATGTTCCATACTGTGGGACATTTCCTCAGCCCTGGTCTGATCCGGTGCTCTCTGCCATGTTTCACACTGTGGGACATTTCCTCAGCCCTGGTCTGATCCGGTGCTCTCTACCATGTTCCATACTGTGGGACATTTCCTCAGCCCTGGTCTGATCCGGTGCTCTCTGCCATGTTTCACACTGTGGGACATTTCCTCAGCCCTGGTCTGATCCGGTGCTCTCTACCATGTTCCATACTGTGGGACATTTCCTCAGCCCTGGTCTGATCCGGTGCTCTCTACCATGTTTCACACTGTGGGAAATTTCCTCTGCCCTGGTCTGATCTGGTGCTCTTTAGCATGTTTCACACAGTGGGACATTTCCTCAGCCCTGGTCTGATCCGGTGCTCTCTACCATGTTCCATACTGTGGGACATTTCCTCTGCCCTGGTCTGATCTGGTGCTCTTTAGCATGTTTCACACTGTGGGACATTTCCTCAGCCCTGGTCTGATCTGGTGCTCACTACCATGTTCCATACTGTGGGACATTTCCTCAGCCCTGGTCTGATCCGGTGCTCTCTGCCATGTTTCACACTGTGGGACATTTCCTCAGCCCTGGTCTGATCCGGTGCTCTCTACCATGTTCCATACTGTGGGACATTTCCTCAGCCCTGGTCTGATCCGGTGCTCTCTGCCATGTTTCACACTGTGGGACATTTCCTCAGCCCTGGTCTGATCCGGTGCTCTCTACCATGTTCCATACTGTGGGACATTTCCTCAGCCCTGGTCTGATCCGGTGCTCTCTACCATGTTCCATACTGTGGGACATTTCCTCAGCCCTGGTCTGATCCGGTGCTCTCTACCATGTTTCACACTGTGGGAAATTTCCTCTGCCCTGGTCTGATCTGGTGCTCTTTAGCATGTTTCACACAGTGGGACATTTCCTCAGCCCTGGTCTGATCCGGTGCTCTCTACCATGTTCCATACTGTGGGACATTTCCTCTGCCCTGGTCTGATCTGGTGCTCTTTAGCATGTTTCACACTGTGGGACATTTCCTCAGCCCTGGTCTGATCTGGTGCTCACTACCATGTTCCATACTGTGGGACATTTCCTCAGCCCTGGTCTGATCCGGTGCTCTCTGCCATGTTTCACACTGTGGGACATTTCCTCAGCCCTGGTCTGATCCGGTGCTCTCTACCATGTTCCATACTGTGGGACATTTCCTCAGCCCTGGTCTGATCCGGTGCTCTCTGCCATGTTTCACACTGTGGGACATTTCCTCAGCCCTGGTCTGATCCGGTGCTCTCTACCATGTTCCATACTGTGGGACATTTCCTCAGCCCTGGTCTGATCCGGTGCTCTCTACCATGTTTCACACTGTGGGAAATTTCCTCTGCCCTGGTCTGATCTGGTGCTCTTTAGCATGTTTCACACTGTGGGACATTTCCTCTGCCCTGGTCTGATCTGGTGCTCTCTATCATGTTTCACACTGTGGGACATTTCCTCAGCCCTGGTCTGATCAGGTGCTCTTTGCTTGTTTCACACTGTGGGACATTTCCTCTGCCCTGGTCTGATCCGGTGCTCTCTACCATGTTTCACACTGTGGGACATTTCCTCAGCCCTGGTCTGATCCGGTGCTCTTTGCTTGTTTCACACTGTGGGACATTTCCTCTGCCCTGGTCTGATCCGGTGCTCTCTACCATGTTTCACACTGTGGGACATTTCCTCAGCCCTGGTCTGATCTGGTGCTCTCTACCATGTGCCATACTGTGGGAAATTTCCTCTGCCCTGGTCTGATCTGGTGCTCTTTAGCATGTTTCACACTGTGGGACATTTCCTCTGCCCTGGTCTGATCCGGTGCTCTCTACCATGTTTCACACTGTGGGACATTTCCTCAGCCCTGGTCTGATCCGGTGCTCTTTTGCTTGTTTCACACTGTGGGACATTTCCTCTGCCCTGGTCTGATCCGGTGCTCTCTACCATGTTTCACACTGTGGGACATTTCCTCAGCCCTGGTCTGATCCGGTGCTCTTTTGCTTGTTTCACACTGTGGGACATTTCCTCTGCCCTGGTCTGATCCGGTGCTCTCTACCATGTTTCACACTGTGGGACATTTCCTCAGCCCTGGTCTGATCTGGTGCTCTCTACCATGTGCCATACTGTGGGAAATTTCCTCTGCCCTGGTCTGATCTGGTGCTCTTTAGCATGTTTCACACTGTGGGACATTTCCTCTGCCCTGGTCTGATCCGGTGCTCTCTACCATGTTTCACACTGTGGGACATTTCCTCAGCCCTGGTCTGATCCGGTGCTCTTTTGCTTGTTTCACACTGTGGGACATTTCCTCTGCCCTGGTCTGATCCGGTGCTCTCTACCATGTTTCACACTGTGGGACATTTCCTCAGCCCTGGTCTGATCCGGTGCTCTCTACCATGTTTCACACTGTGGGAAATTTCCTCTGCCCTGGTCTGATCTGGTGCTCTTTAGCATGTTTCACACTGTGGGACATTTCCTCTGCCCTGGTCTGATCTGGTGCTCTCTATCATGTTTCACACTGTGGGACATTTCCTCAGCCCTGGTCTGATCCGGTGCTCTTTTGCTTGTTTCACACTGTGGGACATTTCCTCTGCCCTGGTCTGATCCGGTGCTCTCTACCATGTTTCACACTGTGGGACATTTCCTCAGCCCTGGTCTGATCCGGTGCTCTTTTGCTTGTTTCACACTGTGGGACATTTCCTCTGCCCTGGTCTGATCCGGTGCTCTCTACCATGTTTCACACTGTGGGACATTTCCTCAGCCCTGGTCTGATCTGGTGCTCTCTACCATGTGCCATACTGTGGGACATTTCCTCAGCCCTGGTCTGATCTGGTGCTCTCTACCAAGTTTCACACTGTGGGACATTTCCTCTGCCCTGGTCTGATCTGGTGCTCTTTAGCATGTTTCACACTGTGGGACATTTCCTCTGCCTTGGTCTGATCTGGTGCTCTTTAGCATGTTTCACACTGTGGGACATTTCCTCAGCCCTGGTCTGATCCGGTGCTCTTTAGCATGTTTCACACTGTGGGACATTTCCTCTGCCTTGGTCTGATCCCGTGCTCTCTACCATGTTTCACACTGTGGGACAAGCAGAGATGGAGTGATGAAGAGACACAGAGTCCCTATGAATAATGAAAGGAAATAATGACCATTCTTAACCTTATTTACTTCAGCGTCTCCAATCCACAGTGGGGATTCTCCAGTACAACAGAGAGCAGTTTCACTCATGAGTCTCCTGGGCGATTGTAGCTCAGGTCCGGCACTCTCAGGTGAAAGGGGTTTGAAAGCAAAGCTATAGCCAGATAAGCACTGCCTTTCTCTGTGACTCTACAGCCTGACAACCCGAGAGACAAAAATGTGATTACATAATGAGATATAAAAATACACCAGGTAATACCTTTGTAATCCTTTTTCTCTCTCAGTTGATTCCGTGTTAGTCCTGTGCTCCTACCCCAGTGTCTGAAGTTGACAGTATGGATCATCCAGTCCAGCAGAGAGCAGTGTTACTCCACAATCCTGCAGGTCATTGTCTCTCCACTCCAGCGCTCTCAGATGAGAGAGAGGAGATCTCAGGGCTTTGGCTCTCCTCTGTAAGACTACGCCCTCCTAGCCTGTAGAAAAATGGGAGGGAAATCCCACTCTGGTTCTGAGTCATTCAAGCACAAGTACACACACACTTCCAAGTCACCATAACATCATTCAGTCATAGCAGCTAACACCATCAGACCATCACTCCTCCCTGGTGTTTGCTTAATTAAAGGGAATTCCAAGGAGTAATGAAGGAAGTTAAAGGCCACGTGTGACTTACTCTATCCTCTGTAGTTTACACTGGGAGCTCTCCAGTCCTTTACAGAGCTGCCACAGGCATGAATCCTGCATGTCATTGTTGCTTAGCTCCAGCTTAGTCAGACAGGAGTGTGGAGCCTGAAGAGCTGCAGTCAAAATGGTGTTGGTAGCCATGGTGAGATCACACCCTGACAAACTGGGGAAGAAACCATCAAGAGGAAGGTGGTGATGATGATACTACTTCATGGTATGCTGTCCTTTCAGCTATCAAGTTATGTCTATTACGTGTAACTTTTTGTTGCTTAAAATAAACAACGTCAAGCTAAAGACTCACCCTCAGCCAGTCTGCAGTCTGCAGGTCTAACTCATCAGTCCAGCACGGAGCAGCAGACCACCTGAGGCCTGCAGGGGGTTGTAGCTGACGTCCAGCTCGGGGATGAGTTGACTGACCAAAGGGCACAGTCTCCTCTCAGGTTACAGCCATCCATTCTACAGGAATAGTTCACATGTACATAGTACAACATATAAGGTATGTTTCCCAGACCCAGATTAAACCTACTCCAGGGTACAAACTATCACGGCTCAACACCCAGATGGAAACAGGAGACAAAGAGCTGACAGACATAGGTTTAATTCTAGATACAGTTGAAGTCGGACGTTTACATACACCTTAGCCAAATACATTTAAACTCAGTTTTTCACAATTCCTGACAAACATTTAATCCTTGTAAAAATTCCCTGCCTTAGGTCAGTTAGGATCACCACTTTATTTTAAGAATGTGAAATGTTAGAATAATAGTAGAGTAGGGGATTATTTATTTCAGATTTTATTTCTTTCATCACATTCCCAGTGGGTCGGAAGTTTACATACACTCAATTAGTATTTGGTAGCATTGCCTTTAAATAGTTTAACTTGGGTCAAACGTTTCGGGAGCCTTCCACAAGCTTCCCACAATAAGTTGGGTGAATTTTGGCACATTTCTCCTGACAGAGCTGGTGTAACTGAGTCAGGTTTGTAGGCCTCCTTGCTCGCACACGCTTTTTCAGTTCTGCCCACAAATTTTCTATAGGATTGAGGTAAAGGATTTGTGATGGCCAGTCCAATACCTTGACTTTGTTGTCCTTAAGCCATTTTTCCACAACTTTGGAAGTATGCTTGGAGTCATTGTCCATTTGGAAGACCCCTTTGCCACCAAGCTTTAACTTCTTGACTGATGTCTTGAGATGTTGCTTCAACATTTCCAAATAATTTTCCTTTCATCATGATGCCATCTATTATGTGAAGTGCACCAGTCCCTCCTGCAGCATAGCACCCCTACAAAATGATGCTGCCACCCCCATGCTTCATGGTTGGGATGGTGTCTTCGGCTTGCAAGCATCCCCCTTTTTCCTCCAAACATAACGATGGTCATTATGGCCAAAAGTTCAAATTTTTGCTTCATCAGACCAGAGGACATTTCTCCAAAAAGTACGATCTTTGTCCCCATGTGCAGTTGCAAACCGTAGTCTGGCTTTTTTTATGGCGGTTTTGGAGCTGTGGCTTCTTTCTTGCTGAGCGGCCTTTCAGGATATGTCGATATAGGACTCGTTTTACTGTGGATATAGACACTTTTGTACCTGTTTCCTCCAGCATCTTCACATGGGTTTTTGCCTTTGTTCTGGGATTGATTTGTACTTTTCGCACCAAAGTACGTTCATCTCTAGGAGACAGAACGTGTCTCCTTCCTGAGCGGTATGACGGCTGAGTGATACCATGGTGTTTATACTTGTGTACTATTGTTTGTACAGATGAACGTGGTACTTTCAGGCGTTTGGAAATTGCTCCCAAGGATGAACCAGACTTGTGGAGGTCTATATTTATTTTCTGAGGTCTTGGCTGATTTCTTTTGATTTTCCCATGATGTCAATCAAAGAGGCACTGAGTTTGAAGGTAGGCCTTGAAATACATCCACAGGTACACCTCCAATTGACTCAAATGATGTCAATTAGCCTATCAGTCGCTTCTAAAGCATGACGTAATTTTCTGGAATTTTCCAAGCTGTTTAAAGGCACAGTCAACTTAGTGTATGTAACATTCTGATCCACTGGAATTGTGATAGATTATTTCACTTATAATTCACTGTGTCTGTAAACAGTTGTTGTAAAATGTACTTGTGTCATGCACAAAGTAGATGTCCTACCCGACTTACCAAAACTATAGTTTGTTAACAAGACATTTGTGGAGTGGTTGAAAAGTGAGTTTTAATGACTCCAACCAAAGTATGTGTAAACATCTGACTTAAACTGTACATGAAAAGTGGGATGTATTCAGAGAATGTGGGGCAACAGAAGGCGAACAGCAGTGGGCTTAAGGACAGCCACACCCCCTGCCTAAGATGATAACGGGGAGCAGGGGTCCGGGGGCTCTCTTCCAGGTACGACGACAACGACGGACGAACATCTGGGCAGAAGGTATGCTGACCTCTTCCTCTCGCTCCGGGAAGGGCGGACGCTGATATCCCAAGGATCACTCAAAAGGCGAGAAACCCGTAGCAGAACAGGGAAGGGTGTTGTGGGTATTTTCCTCCCACACAAGTTGCTGTCTCAATGTGGTGGGATTGGTGGAGACGAGGCAGTGAAGAGTTGTCTCCAGGTCCTGGTTGGCTCATCTGGGGATGAAAACCAGAGGAGCAGGCTGGCTGACGACCCAATGAGGGTGCAGAGCGCCTCCCATATCATGGGGTACAGGTATTCAAATAAGGAGAAGGCCAAATGTGTTTTGTTGAATTTTCTGTTTGCTTAGGCAAAGTTGTCTATTTGGCTAACAGGGAGGAACAGGGTCAAAGGTGGGGGGATAACAGACCCTTTACTATTATTTAATGGGGTGGTCTCTGCGCGCCTTTGGGTTGAATTTGAGTTCTATAGAATGATAAAAAGTGTGGAGATGTTTCAGGAGAAATGGTGTGTTGGGCGGGGCTGTTTGTATAGCTGTTTTGGATATATGGTTGTTGAAGTGGTGAGGTTTTGGTTATTGTGATGTGTTGTCTTGTATCGTGGGGTAGAGGGCAAGGTGAGCATGGTGTGTGTGTGTGTGTGTGTGTGTGTGTGTGTGTGTGTGTGTGTGTGTGTGTGTGTGTGTGTGTGTGTGTGTGTGTGTGTGTGTGTGTGTGTGTGTGTGTGTGTGTGTGTGTGTGTGTGTGTGTGTGTGTGTGTGTGTGTGTGTGTGTGTGTGTACATGCAGGTCTGTGTTTGTGTCAACTCCCTTGACAGACATTACGTTCCACGGCTGAAGTGAATGTGTCATTAGATAAAGAGAAGAGTTGTATTTTGTTATAGAGAAGAGTTTAAAACACAGTGCTGAAGTCACATTTGGGTTTTGTGCTGTATAACATGAGTCACTGTCCCTTTTGGCAGAGAATGAATAAGGTTTAGATACATTAGATAATGGATATACAGTATAGGCAGAACTGAGTAACACATGTTATTTAATCTGTTCCCAGTACAGAGCACTAGTTGGATGCCAATAAGCAGATATTAGCTGCACTGCCTTGAGTTCCCTGTATTCCCTGTCTGTCTCTCTGGTACAGCTCTCTGCCTGTCTGTCTCTCTGGTACAGCTCTCTGCCTGTCTGTCTCTCTGGTACAGCTCTCTGCCTGTCTGTTTCTCTGGTACAGCTATCTGCCTGTCTGTCTGGTACAGCTCTCTGCCTGTCTGTCTCTTTCGTACAGCTCTCTGCCTGTCTGTCTCTCTGGTACAGCTCTCTGCCTGTCTTTCTGTCTCTCTGGTACAGCTCTCTGCCTGTCTGTCTCTCTGGTACAGCTCAATGCCTGTCTGTCTCTCTGGTACACCTCTCTGCCTGCCTGTCTGTCTCTCTGGTACAGCTCTCTGGCTGTCTGCCTCTCTGGTACATCTCTCTGGCTGTCTGTCTCTCTGGTACAGCTCTCTGCCTGCCTGTATGTCTGTCCTGTCTCACTGCCTGTCTATCTGTGTATTTGTATGTCTCTCTGCCTGCCTGTCTGTCGGTCGGTCGGTCTGCCTGTCTGTCCTGTCCTGTCTGGAATGATGTGAAGACGTTGTGAGAGACAAACCCTTCTTTGGCTGTGTGCATGCGTGCCCAGAGAGAGACTGTGTGTGTGTGTCTATATATATCAGTAGACTACTATCTCCTAGGCCTAATGACAGCTGTGTGCAACGGGCACAAAGGCGGAGGAGGAGAGGAGATAGAGAGATGGACATCCTGTGCTGAGAGGAGGAGAGCAGGGATATCTGATGGAAAGGCAGGAGGGGGGTGATGGAGGAGTGGAGAGGTGAAGGTGGGAGGGGGTGGTGGAGGAGTCGAGAGGTGGAGGTGCGAGGGGGTGATGGAGGAGTGGAGAGGTGGAAGGGGGAGGGGGTGATGGAGTGGTGGAGAGGTGAAGGTGGGAGGGGGGTGATGGAAGAGTGGAGAGGTGAAGGTGGGAGGGGGTGATGGAGGAGTGGAGAGGTGAAGGTGGGAGGGGGTGATGGAGGAGTGGAGTGGAGAGGTGAAGGTGGAATTGGGGTGATGGAGGAGTGGAGAGGTGAAGGTGGGGGGATGGATGGAGGAGGAGAGGTGAAGGCGGGAGGGGGTGATGGAGGAGTGGAGAGTGGGAGGTGGGATGGGGGTGATGGAGGAGTGGATAGGTGAAGGTGGGAGGGGGGTGATGGAGGAGTGGAGAGGTGAAAGTGGGAGGGGTGTGATGGAGGAGTGGAAAGGTGAAGGTGGTAGAGGTGATGGAGGAGTGGAGAGGTGAAGGTGGAAGGGGGGTGATGGAGGAGTGGAGAGGTGAAAGTGGGAGTGGGTGATGGAGAGGTGAAGGTGGGAGGGGTGATGGAGGAGTGGAGAGGTGAAGGGGGAGGGGGAGGGGGTGATGGAGTGGTGGAGAGATGAAGGTGGGAGGGGTGATGGAGGAGTGGAGAGGTGGAGGGGGGAGGGGGTGATGGAGATCTACAGCAATGCAAAGACACACAGGACAAGTCCACAAAGTTAATGCTCACACAGGCACACACACACACACACACACACACACACACACACACACACACACACACACACACACACACACACACACACACACACACACACACACACACACACACACACACACACACACACACACACACACACACACACACACACACACATCTGTTGACTGATAGGGTGTGATGTGATAGTGACCTCATCAGCAGTGACCCCATTAGGACGGGTGTGTGATGCTCATAGCCTGTCACTCAGGGTGACTCACTGACCACTTGTTGTTATGGGAGACCAGGATGGCATGATGTGTCCTTCAACTCTAATTTGTCTAATTATTGGTTCTAATACTTTCTCTCTTTCTCTCATTTTCCAATCGAATTGTTAATCAAATGTCTCAAGTGAATGTTAGTTACCTGACTGGAAGCTCCAGATTCTGAAGAACCTGTATGATACCTGACTGGAAGGTCCAGATTCTCAAGAACCTGTATGATACCTGACTGGAAGGTCCAGATTCTGAAAAACCTGTATGATATGATATCTGACTGGAAGGTTCAGATTCTGAAGAACCTGTATGATAACTGACTGGAAGGTCCAGATTCGGAAGAACCTGCATGATGTCTGACTGGAAGGTCCAGATTCTGAAGAACCTGTATGATACCTGTCTGGAAGATTCAGATTCTGAAGAACCTGTATGATATCTGACTGGAAGGATCAGATTCTGAAGAACCTGTATGATACCTGACTGGAAGGATCAGATTCTGAAGAACCTGTATGATACCTGACTGGAAGGATCAGATTTTGAAGAACCTGTATGATACCTGACTGGAAGGATCAGATTCTGAAGAACCTGTATGATACCTGACTGGAAGGTCCAGATTCTGAAGAACCTGTATGATACCTGACTGGAAGGATCAGATTCTGAAGAACATGTATGATACCTGACTGGAAGGTCCAGATTCTGAAGAACCTATATGATACCTGACTGGAAGGATCAGATTCTGAAGAACCTGTATGATACCTGACTGGAAGGTCCAGATTCTGAAGAACCTGTATGATACCTGACTGGAAGGATCAGATTCTGAAGAACCTGTATGATACCTGACTGGAAGGTCCAGATTCTGAAGAACCTATATGATACCTGACTGGAAGGATCAGATTCTGAAGAACCTGTATGATACCTGACTGGAAGGTCCAGATTCTGAAGAACCTATATGATACCTGACTGGAAGGATCAGATTCTGAAGAACCTGTATGATACCTGCCTGGAAGGTCCAGAGTCTGAAGAACCTGTATGATACCTGACTGGAAGGATCAGATTCTGAAGAACCTGTATGATACCTGACTGGAAGGATCAGATTCTGAAGAACCTGTATGACACCTGACTAGAAGGTTCAGATTCCTGACCCATGACACCGTCTCTATCACTGGATTCTCATTTTCTTTCCTGAACCTTTGACTTTTGGTGATACTATAGGCTCCACAGTGGTGGCTTGGTTCCATCTTTCACCTTATAATTATTAACCCTTCAACACCTGAGAAACCAGGTTGGTGAGCTGGTTAACCAATCAATAGCTTCTATTGATCTATGCTCAACCAATGGTGTGGAGACTCTGCAACCCTGATGGTCTCCCTGCACACCATCAGTCCATCCTCTCAGGAATCACCCCTTGTTCTCCATGTCCGTCCACTGATTGGGTTGCCATAATGAGATGGTCTCGTTTCCATGGTAACAGTGACCGCTGCCTCAGTGTCACCCCATCTTTCTCTCTCTCTCTCATCTTTTTCTCTTGCTCTGTCTCTCACTCTCTCAATGGGCAAGACTCCTGTCTGTGTGTTGTCAGCAATGGAGAACTCTCGTTTCCCTGGCAATACTGGGGACAGCATGACAGTCTGTTGCCAGCCGAGGGCCAGTCTCCAGACAGTAGGAATAGATATGCCCTCTCATCTCATTCAACTGGCCCTGTCATTCAGAGGGGGAATGAACAGGCAAGGTGTGTGTGTGCCTGCCTGCCTGTGTGTGTTCAGGTTACACTGACACCTGTCCCTGTCCCATATCCCTGCATCCCAGTCACTGTTTGCTGGCCCTGGGGGGTCGAGGCTGTTTGCTGGCCCTGGGGGTCGAGGCTTTTTGCTGGCCCTGGGGGTCGAGGCTGTTTGCTGGCCCTGGGGTTGAGGCTGTTTGCTGGCCCTGGGGGGTCAAGGCTGTTTGCTGGCCGTGGGGGTCAAGGCTGTTTGCTTGCCGTGGGGGGTCGAGGCTGTTTGCTGTCCCTGGGGGTCGAGGCTGTTTGCTGGCCCTGGGGGTTGAGGCTGTTTGCTGGCCCTGGGGGTCGAGGCTGTTTGTTGGCCCTGGGGGTCGGGGCTGTTTGCTGGCCCTGGGGGTCGAGGCTGTTTGTTGGCCCTTGGGGTCGAGGCTGTTTGATGGCCCTGGGAGTCGAGCGAGGCTGTTTGCTGGCCCTGGAGGTCGAGGCTGTTTGCTGGCCCTGGGGGTCAAGGCTGTTTGCTGGCCCTGGGAGATCTAGGCTGTTTGCTGGTCCTGGGAGATCTAGGCTGTTTGCTGGTCCTGGGAGATCTAGGCTGTTTGCTGGTCCGGGGAGATCTAGGCTGTTTACTGGTCCTGGGAGATCTAGGCTGTTTATTGGTCCTGGGAGATCTAGGCTGTTTGCTGGTCCTGGGAGATCTAGGCTGTTTGCTGGTCCGGGGAGATCTACACTGTTTACTGGTCTGCCTGGCAGACATTTCAAATCAAATCAAACTTTATTTGTCACATGCGCTGAATACAATAAGTGTAGACCTGAAATGCTTACTTTACATTCCCTTAACCAACAGTGCAGTTCAGGAAGTGTTAAGAAAATATTTAACAAATACACTAAAGTAAAAAATATGAAAAAGTAACACAATAACAACGAGGCTATATATAAGGTGTACCGGTACCGAGTCTGTGTGCTTGGGTACAGGTTAGAGGTCATTTGTACATGTAGGTAGGGGTGAAGTGACTATGCAGCAGTGTACAATACAAATGGAGGGAGGGGGGGTCAATGTAATTGTTCAGTGGCCATTTGATTAATTGTTCAGCAGTCTTATGGCTTGGGGGTAGAAGCTGTTAAGGAGCCTTTTGGTCCTAGACTTGATGCTCCGGTACCGCTTGCCGTGAAGTAGCAGAGAAAACAGTCTATGACATGGGTGACTGTGTTTCTGACAATTTTATGGGCTTCCCTCTGACACCGGCTATTATATAGGTCCTGGATGGCAGGAAGCTTGTCCACAGTGATGTACTGGGCCATACTCACTACCCTCTGTAGCGCCTTACGGTCAGATGCCGAGCAGTTGCCATACCAGGCAGTGATGCAACCAGTCAGGATGCTCTCGATCGTGCAGCTGTAGAACGTTTTGAGGATCTGGGGACCCATATCAAATCTTTTCAGTCTCCTGAGGAGGAAAAATGTTTTGTCATGCCCTCTTCACGACTGTCTTGGTGTATTTGGACAATGATCTTTGGTGATGTGGACACAAAGGAACTTGAAACTCTCGACCCGCTCCTCTACAGCCCCGTTGATGTTATTGGGGGCCTGTTCAGCTTGCCTATTCCTGTCGTCCACGATCAGCTTTTCTGTCTTGCTCACGTTGAGGGAGAGGTGGTTGTCCTTGCATCACACTGCCAGTTCTCTGACCTCCCTATAGGCTGTCTCATCGTTGTCGGTGATCAGGCCTACCAATGTTGTGCCGTCATTAAACAAAATGATGGTGTTGGAGTCGTGTTTGGCCACGCAGTCGTGGGTGAACATCTGAGTGTGCCACCACAAGATACAGCCCACTCTCTCTCTGTGGTATGGTAATTGGAAGAAGCCAGGCTGATTGCATGGACCCGGTGGACCGACCCTGTATGAGTCTAATTAAACACAGGATCCATATTGTTTTCTCTCTTCCTTCTCTTCACTCTCTTTCCTCTCCTCTCTCTCACATCCTGTAAGATACTGCAGGCATTTTAATTACTCTGGAGTTTACATCTCAGTATGGTCTGTCTCAATATCACCTAAAGCACACATGCATGAACACCCACACACACACAGAAAGAGAGCGAGAGATGTAATGAAAATAAAGGTCTCATGTCAGGATTGCTAGTTTGCCTCAGGGACTCCTCTGTCCTCATGCCAGCGATGTGTAGCTGAAATTGGACCTTTGAAAAGAACAATGGGAACTACAAGGAGGGTTTAATGAAAGAACACAAGAACAATCAGAAAAAGTTTTAAACCATTTGCATAACACTATCCTTACTATCTCCTCACCTGGGAATAACAGAGAGAGAGAGAGGGAGAGAGGGAGGGAAAAAGAGATAGAAACACTATCCTTACTATCTCCTCACCTGGGAATAACAGAGAGAGAGAGGGAGAGAGGGAGGGAAAAAGATATAGAAACACTATCCTTACTATCTCCTCACCTGGGAATAACAGAGAGAGAGAGAGAGAGGGAGAGAGGGAGGGAAAAAGAGATAGAAACACTATCCTTACTATCTCCTCACCTGGGAATAACAGAGAGAGAGAGAGGGAGAGAGGGAGGGAAAAAGATATAGAAACACTATCCTTACTATCTCCTCACCTGGGAATAACAGAGAGAGAGAGGGAGAGAGGGAGGGAAAAAGAGATAGAAACACTATCCTTACTATCTCCTCACCTGGGAATAACAGAGAGAGAGAGAGGGAGAGAGGGAGGGAAAAAGATATAGAAAGAGAGCAGTTTGGAGGAGAGCAAGACAGGGAAAGAGAGAGCAGTTAGAAGATAGATAGTCAGACAGACAGAGTGCAATATGGTCTCTTTGAAATCAATTATCTTCAAGACAGCTGTCTTCGAATCGATGACAAGATTATGTGACCCGTCTAGGGACGTGTCAGCAGCAAGGGATCAAAACGTACTTCAATTTCCTGCCAGCCAAAATAACAAGCCATGGAATAAATAAATAAAACACCACAAAACAGGCGAAAACAGGCTGCAACTTAGAAGAGAAAGAACAGAAAATAAAGGAAAAGGGGAAAGAGAACGCTGGTAGTCGTCACGACAGGAAAATAAACAGAGGATTGGTGAAGGGGACTGTACCTGACTGGCTCCACCAATGAGCTGTACCTGACTGGCTCCACCAGTGAGCTGTACCTGACTGGCTCCACCAATGAGCTGTACCTGACTGGCTCCACCAATGAGTTGTACCTGACTGGCTCCACCAATGAGCTGTACCTGACTGGCTCCACCAATGAGCTGTACCTGACTGGCTCCACCAATGAGCTGTACCTGACTGGCTCCACCAATGAGCTGTACCTGACTGGCTCCACCAATGAGCTGTACCTGACTGGCTCCACCAATGAGCTGTACCTGACTGGCTCCACCAATGAGCTGTACCTGACTGGCTCCACCAATGAGCTGTACATGACTGGCTCCACCAATGAGCTGTACCTGACTGGCTCCACCAATGAGCTGTACCTGACTGGCTCCACCAATGAGCTGTACCTGACTGGCTCCACCAGTGAGCTGTACCTGACTGGCTCCACCAATGAGCTGTACCTGACTGGCTCCACCAATGAGTTGTACCTGACTGGCTCCACCAATGAGCTGTACCTGACTGGCTCCACCAATGAGCTGTACCTGACTGGCTCCACCAATGAGCTGTACCTGACTGGCTCCACCAATGAGCTGTACCTGACTGGCTCCACTGAGCTGTACCTGACTGGCTCCACCAATGAGCTGTACCTGACTGGCTCCACCAATGAGCTGTACATGACTGGCTCCACCAATGAGCTGTACCTGACTGGCTCCACCAATGAGCTGTACCTGACTGGCTCCACCAATGAGCTGTACCTGACTGGCTCCACCAATGAGCTGTACCTGACTGGCTCCACCAATGAGCTGTACCTGACTGGCTTCACCAATGAGCTGTACCTGACTGGCTCCACCAATGAGCTGTACCTGACTGGATCCACCAATGAGTTGTACCTGACTGGCTCCACCAATGAGCTGTACCTGACTGGCTCCACCAATGAGCTGTACCTGACTGGCTCCACCAATGAGCTGTACCTGACTGGCTCCACCAATGAGTTGTACCTGACTGGCTCCACCAATGAGCTGTACCTGACTGGCTCCACCAATGAGCTGTACCTGACTGGCTCCACCAATGAGCTGTACCTGACTGGATCCACCAATGAGCTGTACCTGACTGACTCCACCAATGAGCTGTACCTGACTGGCTCCACCAATGAGCTGTACCTGACTGACTCCACCAATGAGCTCTACCTGACTGGCTCCACCAATGAGCTGTACCTGACTGGCTCCACCTGAGCTGTACCTGACTGGCTCCACCAATTAGCTGTACCTAACTGGCTCCAGAGCTGTACCTGACTGGCTCCACCAATGAGCTGTACATGACTGGCTCCACCAATGAGCTGTACCTGACTGGCTCCACCAATGAGCTGTACCTGACTGGCTCCACCAATTAGCTGTACCTGACTGGCTCCACCAATGAGCTGTACCTGACTGGCTCCACCAATGACCTGTACCTGACTGGCTCCACCAATGAGCTGTACCTGACTGGCTCCACCAATGAGCTGTACCTGACTGGCTCCACCAATGAGCTGTACCTGACTGGCTCCACCAATGAGCTGTACCTGACTGGCTCCACCAATGAGCTGTACCTGACTGGCTCCACCAATGAGCTGTACCTGACTGGCTCCACCAATGAGCTGTACCTGACTGGCTCCACCAATGAGCTGTACCTGACTGGCTCCACCAATGAGCTGGGAAAAAAGTTCAGGGTTAGTTTGCCCTCTCTGTCACCTCCATTATGTCTGAGGACCCCTGTGGAATGAACCAGAAGCCAGTCCTTAGATCTACAACTACTAAAAGTCCCTAAGGTGACGCACTATAGATCCAATGGGAATAGATACAGCTATTACAGCTATATAGCTACACTTCTCACTGTCAAAGCGAGACATCATCAGTGAATTGTTTATATGTATCTAGACATCCACAGCTCAGCTGTTGTTGAATGGGCACTGCAGGTAATGTGATGCATGTCAAAACAGTATACATGCTTGGTTGGGTTTGATATTATGCCAGCATGATTGCTATTGCTCTGAGCTAGGGTCCTAATTCCTAAGAGCACTCTTTACCTGATTGAACTGTGAGTGTTTGTTAATTTGTGTGTTAGATAGCTGGTGTGTGAGTGTGTGTTGCAGTGGCGGTCGGTGCAATTTAAGATGAGGGAGGGGAGGCCAATTTATTTTTTAATGAGAATGGCCTTATTTCTATTACAGCATATTGGACGACTGTCATTCATATTCCATTCACCCAATTCAATGTAACATTGATAGGTTTAGGCTGCTACATGGTACTAGAATTTCCCCTATACCCATCATGAGGTTGCTACAACCTAGCCTATGAAGGAAAGTTTACAACGTAAGTGCACACAGGCCAAGAGAAACATTTGAGGTGACAGACAGTGTTCAATACCGCCTTGCACACACTGGCCT
>NC_068450.1:30757084-30902084 GCF_023373465.1 Oncorhynchus keta
GTCCAATTTACACACTAATCATCTGAACATCCCTGGTCATCCCTACTGCCTCTGATCTGGAGGACTCTCTAAACAGAGAACATCCCTGCTCATCCCTACTGCCTCTGATCTGGAGGACTCTCTAAACAGAGAACATCCCTGGTCATCCCTACTGCCTCTGATCTGGAGGACTCTCTAAACAGAGAACATCCCTGGTCATCCCTACTGCCTCTGATCTGGAGGACTCTCTAAACAGAGAACATCCCTGGTCATCCCTACTGCCTCTGATCTGGCGGACTCTAAACAGAGAACATCCCTGGTCATCCCTACTGCCTCTGATCTGGAGGACTCTCTAAACAGAGAACATCCCTGGTCATCCCTACTGCCTCTGATCTGGCGGACTCTCTAAACAGAGAACATCCCTGGTCATCCCTACTGCCTCTGATCTGGAGGACTCTCTAAACAGAGAACATCCCTGGTCATCCCTACTGCCTCTGATCTGTAGGACTCTCTAAACAGAGAACATCCCTGGTCATCCCTACTGCCTCTGATCTGGAGGACTCTCTAAACAGAGAACATCCCTGGTCATCCCTACTGCCTCTGATCTGGAGGACTCTCTAAACAGAGAACATCCCTGGTCATCCCTACTGCCTCTGATCTGGCGGACTCTCTAAACAGAGAACATCCCTGGTCATCCCTACTGCCTCTGATCTGGAGGACTCTCTAAACAGAGAACATCCCTGGTCATCCCTACTGCCTCTGATCTGGCGGACTCTCTAAACAGAGAACATCCCTGGTCATCCCTACTGCCTCTGATCTGGAGGACTCTCTAAACAGAGAACATCCCTGGTCATCCCTACTGCCTCTGATCTGGAGGACTCTCTAAACAGAGAACATCCCTGGTCATCCCTACTGCCTCTGATCTGGAGGACTCTCTAAACAGAGAACATCCCTGGTCATCCCTACTGCCTCTGATCTGGAGGACTCTCTAAACACACACACTTAATTTGTAAATGATGTCTGAATGTTGGAATGTGCCCCTGGCTTTCCGTAAATGTCAAAAACAAGAACATGGTGCCATCTGGTTTGCTTAATATAAGGAATATGAACTTTTACATTTACTTTTGATACTTAAGTATATTTTAAACCAAATACTTTTAGACTTTTACTCAAGTAGTATTTTAATGGTTGACTGACTTTAATTTGAGTCATTTTCTATTAATAAGGTATCTTTACTTTAACTCAAGTATGACGGTTGGGTACTTTTTCCACCACTGTTTGCATGCGTGTGCCTGTGTTCCTGCTGAGAGGAAACGGTTCCTAAACAGACAGACGAAATAGCTGTATAGCTGTCTGCAGTCATACCTCATTCAGCTGATGTGTTGTTTTTAGTCCTGCGAGCATTCTACATTAGGTGGTTAATGGTGGTTCTCAGCTGTGGACCTACTAGGGTGGGTTGCATCAACAGTGTTGCAAAGATACTATGCCCATAGTTGACAATTAAAACAGAATGTAGCACACACACACACACACACAGAGAGGGGGTGTGCATTAGTCTTCATTAGAGCTTTGATTAGGAAATGAGCCCCTGAGCTGTAATAAGTATTGCTGTTGTGACTCACCAATGTCTTCAGTGTCTTCTCTCTCTTTTTCTCCTTCTCCCTCTCTCTCTCCCTTTCTCCATCTTTATTTCCGTCTTTCTCTCCCTCTTTCTCCATCCATCTCTCTCACCTCTCTCTCTTCCCCTCTGTCTTTCTCTGCCCCCCTCTCCATCCTTCTCTCTATCCCACCTCTCTCTCTTCCCCTCTGTCTTTCTCTGCCCCCCCCTCTCCACCCTCTCTATCCCACCTCTCTCTCTTCCCCATCTGTCTTTCTCTGCCCCCCCTCTCTCCATCCTTCTCTCTATCCCACCTCTCTCTCTTCCCCTCTGTCTTTCTCTGCCCCTCCCTCCATCCACCTCTCTATCCCACCTCTCTCTCTTCACCTCTGTCTTTCTCTGACCCTCCCTCTCCATCCATCTCTCTATCCCACCTCTCTCTCTTCCCCTCTGTCTTTCTCTGCCCCCCCCTCCATCCATCTCTCTATCCCACCTCTCTCTCTTCCCCTCTCTTTCTCTGACCCTCCCTCTCCATCCATCTCTCTATCCCACCTCTCTCTCTTCCCCTCTCTTTCTCTGACCCTCCCTCTCCATCCATCTCTCTATCCCACCTCTCTCTCTTCACCTCTGTCTTTCTCTGACCCTCCCTCTCCATCCATCTCTCTATCCCACCTCTCTCTCTTCCCCTCTGTCTTTCTCTGCCCCCCCCTCCCTCCATCCATCTCTCTATCCCACCTCTCTCTCTTCCCCTCTCTTTCTCTGACCCTCCCTCTCCATCCATCTCTCTATCCCACCTCAATCTCTTCCCCTCTGTCTTTCTCTGCCCCCCCCTCCCTCCATCCATCTCTCTATCCCACCTCTCTCTTCACCTCTGTCTTTCTCTGCCCCCTCCCTCCATCCATCTCTCTATCCCACCTCTCTCTCTTCACCTCTGTCTTTCTCTGCCCCCCCCCTCTCCATCCTCCTCTCTATCCCACCTCTCTCTCTTCCCCTCTGTCTTTCTCTGCCCCCCTCTCCATCCACCTCTCTATCCCACCTCTCTCTCTCACCTCTGTCTTTCTCTGACCCTCCCTCTCCATCCATCTCTATCCCACCTCTCTAATCTTATTCCCCTCTCTTATCTCTTTGACCCCCACTCTCCATCCATCTCTGCATTCCCCCACATGGACTTTTTCCATCAACATCCATCCCATCTCTCACCTTTTCCCACCTCTTCTGTCTCTCAGAAGTCAGGAGGTTTCCAGTCTTATGTTAGAGCTTGGTCTTCCTCAGGGTTTTCAGTCTGTTTCTAATCTTATCTTCTCCAACACAGATAATATCCATACATTTGTACTCCAAAAACAGCACAGTGAATGTTACTGTAACAGTTGCAGATGTACAGTGCATTCGGAAAGCATTCAGACACATGGACTTTTTCCATTTGTCAACATCAATCACAATACCCCATAATGACAAAGCAAAAACTTTTTTTTTTTTTTTTACATTTTAGCAAATGTATGAAATATCACATTTATATAAGTAATCAGACCCTTTATTCAGTACTTTATTAAAGCACCTTTGGCAGCGATAACAGCCTCGAGTCTTCTTGGGTATGACACTACAAGCTTGGCACACCTGTATTTAGGGAGTTTCTCCCATTCTTCTCTGCAGATCCTCTCAAGCTCTGTCAGGTTGGATGGGGAGCATTGCTGCACAGCTATTTTCAGGTCTCTCCAGAGATGTTCGATCGGGTTCATGTCCGAGCTCTGGCTGGGCCACTCAAGGACATTCAAAGACTTGTCCCGAAGTCTTGGCTGTGTGCTTTGTGTCGTTGTACTGTTGGAAGGTGAAACCTTCACCCCAGTCTGAGGTCCTCAGCACTCTGGAGCAGGTTTTCATCGAGGATCTCTCGGTACTTTGCTCCGTTCATCTTTCCCTCGATCCTGATTAGTCTCCCAGTCCCTGCTGCTAAAGAACATAGCCACAGCATGATGTTGCCGCCACCATGCTTCACCGTAGAGATGGTGCCAGGTTTCGTGAAGATGTGATGCTTGGCATTCAGGCCAAAGAGTTCAATCTTGGTTTCATCAGACCAGAGAATTTAGTTTCTCATGGTCTGAGAGTCATTAGGTGCCTATTTGCAAATTCCAAGATGGCTGTCATGTGCCTTTTGCTGAGGAGTGGCTTCCGTCTGACCACTCTACCATAAAGGCCTGGTTGATGGAGGACTGCAGAGATGGTTGTCTTTCTTGAAGATTCTCCCATCTCTACAGAGGAACTCTGGAGCCATGTCAAAGTGACCATTGAGTTCTTGGTCACCTCCCTGACCAAGGCCCTTCTCCCTCAATTGCTCAGTTTGTCTGGGCGGCCAGCTCTAGGAAGTGTCTTGGTGGTTCCAAACTTCTTACATTTAAGAATGATGGAGGCCACTGTGTTCTTGGGGACCTTCAATACTGCAGAAATGTTTTGGTACCCTTCCCCAGATCTGTGCCTCGACACAATCCTGTCTCGGAGCTCTATGGACAATTCCTTTAACCTCATGGCTTGGTTTTTGCTCTGACATTCACTGTCAACTGTGGGGCCTTATATAGACAGGTGTGTGCCATTCCAAATCATATCCGATCAATTGAATTTACAACAGGTGGACTCCAATCAAGTTGTAGAAACATCTCAAGGATGATCAATGGAAACAGGATGCACCTGAGCTCAAATTCAATTATCATAGCATACTTATGTAAAGAAGGTATTTCAGTTTTTTTTTATACATTTGCAAAAATGATTTCACTCATGAGGTATTATGTATAGATTGATGAGGAAAACAAGGCTGTAATGAAGGAAAATACTTTGGTTGGTGTTGTCCGAATATGCACAGCAGAGACATTGTTCTATTAGTACAGTCCTAAGCCATTCATTGTACACCAGCACTGAATTTTGAGCTGACTTTTTACTAGGGCTGTGATGATGATACCCGTGTCAAAAGTATGAAAACACAAAGCTTTGGTCCTGTTGCGGATTGTGGTCCCTGTACAGGAACCAAAATCAGCGGAAATTTCAGAGCGCCGCCTGTAGTACTCGATAAAACTCAAACTTTCATAAAAATACACATGCAAGGTACTCAATTAAAGCTACACTCGTTGTGAATCTAGCCAACATGTCAGATTTGTAAAATGCTTTTTGGTGAAAGCATGAGAAGCTATTATCTGATAGCATGCACCCCCCGAAATACCTGAACGAGACATAAACAAACGATTTAGCGGTAGCCGGCGCTACACAAAACGCAGAAATAAAATATAAAAAACATTCATTACCTTTGACGAGCTTCTTTGTTGGCCCTCCTATATGTCCCATAAACATCACAATTGCGTCTTTTTCCCGATTAAATCAGTCATTGTATACCCAAAATGTCCATTTATGAAGGCCGTCTGATCCAGGAAAATTCACCTTTACAAGACGCAACGTCACTTTTTAAAATAAAAAAAGTTGCCTATAAACTTTTACAAATCACTTCAAACTACTTTTGTAAACCAACTTCAGGTATTAATAAACGTTAATAATCGATCAAATTGATCACGGGGCGATCTGTATTTGATAGCAGCAAGTCTTGAAATCATCATCCATTTTTTCACTTTCATAACTTCCAACGGTGCACCCCAAGACAGGAAATGCCTATACGTCATCCCACCAAGGATAAACATGCAATGAAATGCCAGTACTGGCGACATCATATGGAAGCTGTAGGCATTGTAAACGGAACCTCATCTATTTTCTATCGCCATTGACAATATATTGACTGGCGGATGAATATTTTTTTTGTGTTTTTGGTGAACAGTTTTCCCTGGGATTTTTACTCCTAAACACGTTCTGTTATAGCCACAGACATGATTTAGCCAGTTTTAGAGACTTCAGAGTGTTTTCTATACACACATACTTATCATATGCATATACTATATTCCTGGCATGAGTAGCAGGACGTTGAAATGTTGCGTGATTTTTAACAAAAAGCTGTGAAAAGCTGAGAAAATTCGCATCATCCCTAACAGGTTTAAAAACCTGCTGTATGTCAAATATTTTGCACTATAGCTTGGAAAATGAATGTGACTCTGGATGGCAACATGATGATGTATGTTTCCAACATCAGGGCTGTCCGCCTAAAGAACTTCAAGCCTCTTTTAGTTTTGTTCCTCTGCCACTATACTAACAAGTGTTGCGATACTGGTATCGTCCCAGCATTACTTTTTATGAGGAAGATGATATAATCACATGGTCTAGTCCAGGATAGCAGTGTCAGATAGTGTACACTGATTGTCTGTGTTGTTCAGTGAGGTGACACAGGCCCATTCTGTTGTTTCTCTGTGGATATAAAATGTCCCTAAAGCAATACAGTGCTTCCACAGGTAACGACTGTACAGGAACCCAGCATGGCCAAACCAAATGGGCTGTACAGACCATGTACACTTGAAGTCGGAAACTTACATGCACCTTAGCCAACTATATTTCAACTCAGTTTTTCACAATTCCTGTCATTTAATCCTAATAAAAATTCCCTGTCTTAGGTCAGTTAGGATCACCACTTTATTTTAAGAATGTGAAATGTCAGAATAATAGTAGAGAAAATGATTTATTTCAGCTTTTATTTCTTTCATCACATTCCCAGTGGGTCACAAGTTAGTATTTGGTAGAATTGCCTTTAAATAGTTTAACTTGGGTCAAACGTTTCGGGTAGCCTTCCACAAGCTTCCCACAATAGGCTGGGTGAATTTTGGCCCATTTCTCCTGACAGAACTGGTGTAACTGAGTCAGGTTTGTAGGCCTCCTTGCTTGCACACGCTTTTTCAGTTCTGCCCACACATTTTCTATAGGATTGAGGTCAGGGCTTTGTGATGGCCACTCCAATACCTTGACTTTGTTGTCCTTAAGCCATTTTTGTCACAACTTTGGAATTATGCTTGGGATCATTGTCCATTTGGAAGACGCATTTGTGACGAATCATTAACTTCCTGACTGATGTCTTGAGATGTGGCTTCAATATATCCACATAATTTTCCTCCCTCGTGATGCCATCTATTTTGTGAAGTGCACCAGTCCCTCCTGCAGCAAAGCACCCCCATAACATGGTGCTGCCACCCCCGTGCTTCATGGTTGGGATGGTGTTCTTCGGCTTGCAAGCATCCCCCTTTTACCTCCAAACATAACGATGGTCATTATGGCCAAACAGTTCTAATTTTTGCTTCATCAGACCAGATGACATTTCTCCAAAAAGTACAATCTTTGTCCGCATGTGCAGTTGCAAACCTTAGTCTGGCTTTTTATGCCGGTTTTGGAGCAGTGGCTTCTTCCTTGCTGAGCTGCCTTTCAGGTTATGTCGATGTTAGACTCATTTTACTGTGAATATAGATACTTTTGCACCTGTTTCCTCCAGCATCTTCACAAGGTCCTTTGCTGTTGTTCTGGGATTGATTTGCACTTTTCTCACCAAAGTACGTTCATCTCTAGGAGACAGAACGCGTCTCATCCTGAGCGGTATGACGGCTGCGTGGTCCCATGGTGTTTATACTTGTGTACTATTGTTTGTACAGATGAACGTGGTACCTTCAGTCATTTGGAAATTGCTCCCAAGGATGAACCAGATTTGTGGAGGCCTTCAATTGGCTGATTTCTTTTGATTTCCCCATGATGTCAATCAAAGAGGCACTGAGGTTGAAGGTAGGCCTTGAAATACATCCACAGGTACACCTTCAATTGACTCAAATGAGGCAATTAGCCTAACAGAAGCTTCTGAAGTCATGATCTAATTTTCTGGAATTTTCCAAGCTGTTTAAAAGCACAGTCAAATTAACGTATGTAAACTTCTGACCCTTTGGAATTGTGATACAGTGAATTATAAGTTAAATAATCTGTCTGTAAACAATTGTTGGAAAAAACAAGTAAATAACGTAGATGTCCTAACCGACTTGCCAAAACTATAGTTTGTTAACAAGAAATTTGTGGAGTGGTAGAAAAATGAGTTTTAATGAGTTCAACCTAAGTGTATGTAAACATCCGACTTCAACTGTATATACAGTATGTCTATTGTACAAACAGCATCCTTCATTCCCAATACTTCTAGATTCTCTCACTCTATTTTATTTGTACTCTTTCGCTCCACTTCTCTCTATTTGACTTTCAAATTATCCCCTGCCTTGTCTTTTTCACTCTCGTTCCTGTCCGTTCCCCACCTTCTCTTTCTCATTTTTGCCTGGAGAAAAGAGGCGGAGGTAGAGGAGATGTTGTTTTACGAGGGGAGAGGAGGAGAAGAGGAGAGGTTGTTTGATGAGGGGAGAAGGGTAGAAGAGGAGAGGAGGAGGTAGATGAGAGGTTGGTTAATGAGGGGAGAGGAGGAGAGGAGGAGGAGAGGAGAGGTTGTTTGATGAGGGGAGAGGAGGAGGAGATAGAGGAGAGGTTGTTTGATGAGGGGAGAGGAGGAGAGGAGGTAGAGGAGAGGTTGTTTGATCCGAGTAGAGGAGAGGAGGAGGAGAGGAGGTGGAGATAGAGTAAAGGTTGTTTGATGAGGGGAGAGGATAAGAGGAGGTAGAGATAGAGGAGAGGTTGTTTGATGAGAGTAGAGGAGAGGAGGTGGAGGTAGAGATAGAGGAGAGGTTGTTTGGTGAGTGGAGAAGAGGAGAGGAGGAGGAGGTAGAGATAGAGAGGTTGTTTGACGAGGGGAGAGGAGGAGTGGAGGAGAGGAGAGGAGGAGAGGAGGTGGAGATGGAGGAGAGGTTGTTTAATGAGGGGGGAGGAGGAGAGGAGGAGGAGGTAGAGGAGAGGTTGGTTAATGAGGGGCCTGATGACATGTTGATATCAGCACACCTCCTCTCCTCCTCCCTTCTCCTCCTCTCTTCTTCTCCTTCTCTCATAGTCTCCTCTCCTCATCCACTCTCTTCCTCTTCTTCTCCTTCGCTCATAGTCTCCTCCCCCCTCCTCTCTTCTTCTCCTTCTCTCATAGTCTCCTCTCCTCCTCCCCTCTCTTCCTCTTCTTCTCCTTCGCTCATAGTCTCCTCCCCCTCCTCCTCTCTTCCTCTTCTTCTCCTTCTCTCCTAGTCTCCCCCCTCCTCCTCTCTTCCTCTTCTTCTCCTTCATTCATAGTCTACTCCCCCCTCATCCACTCTCTTCCTCTTCTTCTCCTTCATTCATAGTCTACTCCCCCCTCATCCACTCTCTTCCTCTTCTTCTCCTTCGCTCATAGTCTCCTCCCCCCTCCTCTCTTCTTCTCCTTCTCTCAGTCTCCTCTCCTCCTCCCCTCTCTTCCTCTTCTTCTCCTTCTCTCCTAGTCTCCTCCCCTCCTCCTCTCTTCCTCTTCTTCTCCTTCTCTCCTAGTCTCCCCCCTCCTCCTCTCTTCCACTTCTTCTCCTTCGCTCATAGTCTCCCCCCTCCTCCTCTCTTCCTCTTCTTCTCCTTCGCTCATAGTCTCCTCCCCCTCCTCCTCTCTTCCTCTTCTTCTCCTTTGTTCATAGTCTCTTCCCCCCTCCTCCTCTCTTCCTCTTCTTCTCCTTCTCTCCTAGTCTCCTCCCCCCTCCTCTCTTCCTCTTCTTCTCCTTCGCTCCTAGTCTCCCCCTCCTCCTCTCTTCCTCTTCTTCTCCTTCACTCATAGTCTCCTCCCCCCTCCTCCTCTCTTCTCCTTCTCTCCTAGTCTCCTCCCCCCTCCTCTCTTCCTCTTCTTCTCCTTCTCTCCTAGTCTCCTCCCCCCTCCTCTCTTCCTCTTCTTCTCCATCTCTCCTAGTCTCCTCCCCCCTCCTCTCTTCCTCTTCTTCTCCTTCTCTCCTAGTCTCCTCCCCCCTCCTCTCTTCCTCTTCTTCTACTTCTCTCCTAGTCTCCTCCCCCCTCCTCTCTTCCTCTTCTTCTCCTTCTCTCCTAGTCTCCTCCCCTCCTCTCTTCCTCTTCTTCTCCTTCTCTCCTAGTCTCCCCCCCCCCTCCTCTCTTCCTCTTCTTCTCCTTCTCTCCTAGTCTCCTCCCCCCTCCTCTCTTCCTCTTCTTCTCTCTCTCCTAGTCTCCTCCCCCCTCCTCTCTTCCTCTTCTTCTCCTTCTCTCCTAGTCTCCCCCCTCCTCCTTTCTTCCTCTTCTTCTTTTATTTAATAATCAGTTTGTTTGACTCTCTGTGTTCTCTACAGCACAGAGAGAGGGGGAGAAGGGAGGGGTCAGTCATAATAATAATTCTAATGTTTTCTACAGCCACTTTCCTCTAAATAGTTAATTACGAGGCTGAAAAATCAAATGGCTAAGGAGAAAGTCAAGGCTGATACATAATTAATGGACTTGGATGTGTTTTCCTCTCTTTTTCTCTATTTTCCACTCTGTCCTTACGTCCACTTCTCAGACTCCTCATGTCCATTCATCCTTTATCTGATCAGGCATCTAGGCAGAAATCTATTTGACAAGGGAGCCTTGCCCGGTGCTGTAGTTTTAACCCAATCAGTAGATGAGTACATGTCTTATCTTGGAGGAGGGTAAATGCAGGGGTCATTCCAGGCAATGGATGAATAGATAGTGTCTCAGCTGACTAAGGACTCAAGAGATGAGAATATACTCATCACAACAACCTCAGATAATATCATGTGTGTGTTGTGTGTGCTTGGCATTGCAATGAGAGGTTGAGTGGGTGGGATCAGAGTTTTGGTTTGAAAGGATACATGCGGAGCAGGGTTTGGTGGATTAGATTGTGATTAGATCATAACCCACCCAAAACTCATATCATCACTTGGTGATAAAACGGTATTATGGTTTTGTATTCTTCAGAGATGGGCACATTAAGAAGATGGCTAAAATCATGCCTCGCCTATGTGATGGGGAGAGTAAGTGAGTGTGAGAGGGGAGTGGGCTATCTGGATTTATGGATTATATTGTTTCTGTTGTCGTGTCTTTGGCTATGCCGGATTAATTGCTAAAACGTGCTAATCTATGAAATAATTTGTCCGTAATTAATATCACCTGATTGAGCTAATCATGTAAATGTAATTAACTAGAGTCGGGCACCACAAAATAATATTTATAGAGCTGTTATCTTCTGAATAAACTCTTAAAGATCTAGTAATATTTTACATCAATGTCAATCAATATCAATCGTCATCTTACTTCAGTCTCATAATCTGAAAGTTGTAAATTCTTGGTTATCTGCAAGAACCCTGGCTAACAATTTGAATCAGCAATACAAAATTGGGTTTAATTATGTATTTACTAAATACCTAACCACTTACACAGAACTACATATACAACGAATTATTTCGATAATTCTTTACGTCATAAAGGAAAACGTCCCTAGCGGCGGAACAGATATGACAGCTTGTTACACAAAGGAAAAGGGGCTGGGTTGAGTGAAAGAGCGGGAGACTGGGGAACAAAGGCGAAGCTGTGCTATCGTAAATACAGTATCTTATGCATTCTAAATTACCGCCCATTTGGAAAAGGAAAATGCAATAAATATTTACTCTGAGCTGCGCTTCAGTAGGTTGGTGGTAGATGGAAGACCATGTTGCCAAACCGAGTCCTCTATCCTTTGAAGAATGTCTCTGGTGGTCACTTGGATAAGTTGTAGTAACGTCGTTGTGTGGTAGATGGGATACTCTGTCTGTTCCTTCCTAACCTGCGTTTGCAGCTGCGGTCGCTAACTCAATGGCTAGGTGGTATCACTTCTGTCGTGAATAAGAGTTCAATGTTCATACCATTCGCAACCAAAGCTCATGCTGATGTTGGCTTCGTTCTGTATTTTTATCTGAACCATTCTGACATGGGATCGTCATCCTACCTCATTGGAACATGAAGTTATGTTGTCGTCAAGGTTTTATATAGGAAGGGAGAGGAGGGTGTGTTTGAAAAGTTTTATAGCCCTTCACAGAGGCGGGCCACTAAGTGAGCAGTCCTAACTTATGAAAACCCACATCTCACATTTTAGAAGCTAAAATCACATTTCATCCCATCACAAATAATTTCATATTCAAACATTTAAATTGAACAACAATTCCATGTGAATCTGATAACTCTGATGTGTAGACTTTCCACTGTAGAGTTTATGTTTTCTTATCATTGATGAGAATGTCTCAGATGACAACCGAACTGACATCATATTCATTAAGTACCACTGTATATGTTCAATTGTTCGGATTACCAGAATATAGTTCATTTCCCCCCACATTCTGACGTTCCCAGAATCTCTAAGTTAACCAAGCATTTTGCAAATGTAACCTTCTCCAGTAGGGGACCTAGTTGTGTTTGTCTGTTGGACTGACAGGAGGTGTTGTCTCAAATGGTGAGGGTAAAGTCACTGAGGACCTATGTTGTGTTTGTCATAAACCAACCCCCAGGCCAACGTCACTGACACATGTTGTGTTTGTCTGTGTAAATTGTTCTTAGTAAGTTGATTAAAGTCAATGATGTTGTGTTTGTCTGTTCTGACAGGTTGAGGTGTTGTCTTCTCAGTAGATTGAAGAATGTCACTGGGGACCTAGATGTTGTGTTTGTCTGAGGTACTGAAGGGTGGGGCTGTCTCCAGAAATGTAAAGTCCACCTACATGTTGTGTTTGTCTGTTGTATGACAGGGTTGAGGTGTTGTCTCCAGTAATGGTGATGGGTAAAGACTCATCCATCCTGTTGTATGACAGGGTGGAGGTGTTGTCTCCAGTAATGGTTGGGTAAAGTCACTGGGGATCTACATGTTGTGTTTGTCTGTTGTACTGACAGGGTGGAGTGTTGTCTCTAGTAATGGTTGGGTAAAGTCTGTTGTTTTGTCTGTTGTAGAAACTCCAGTAATGGTGAGTAAAACCAGGGGACCTATATGTTTGGTCTGTGCTGATGAGGTAGTAATGGTGAGTGGGTAAAGTCACCGACCTAGATATTGTGTTTGTCTCTGTATTGTCTCCAGTAATGGTGAGTCAAAGTCAATGGGGACCTATTTGTGTTTGTCTGTTGTATGATTAACTAGTTGGTGAGTGGGTAAAACTGGAAGGACCTACATGTTGTGTTTGTCTGAGGTACTGACAGGGTTGAGGTGTTGTCTCCAGTATGGTGAGTGGGTAAAGTCAATGGGGACCTACCAGTGTGTGTTTGTCTGTTGTACTGACAGGGTGGAGGTGTTGTCTCTAGTAATGGTTAGTGGGTAAAGTCACTGGGGACCTACATGCTGTGTTTGTCTGTTGTACTGACAGGGTGGAGGTGTTGTCTCTAGTAGGATCCCTGTAAAGTCACTGCACATAATATTGTTGTACTGAATGGTTGAGGTGTTGTCTCAACTCTAGTCATTTCAATGTCCATGGTTGTTTGTCTTTTGTACTGACAGGGTTACATGGTGATGGGTTCAATGGGGACCTACAGTGTGTGTTTGTCTGTTGTTTGACAGGGTTTTGTTGTCTCAGTAATGGTGAGTGGGTAAAGTCACTGGGGACCTACATGTTGTTTTGTCTGTTGTACTGACAGGGTTGAGGTGTTGTCTCCAGTAATGGTGAGTGGGTAAAGTCACTGGGGATCTACATGTTGTGTTTGTCTGTTGTACTGACAGGGTGGAGGTGTTGTCTCCAGTAATGGTGAGTGGGTAAAGTCAAAATCTACATGTTGTGTTTGTCTGTTGTACTGACAGGGTTGAGGTGTTGTCTCCTCCAGTAATGGTGAGTGGGTAAAGTCACTGGGGACCTACATGTTGTGTTTGTCTGTTGTACTGACAGGGTGGAGGTGTTGTCTCTAGTTGGTGAGTGGGTAAAGTCACTGGGGACCTATTGTTTGTCTGTTGTACTGACAGGGTGGAGTGTTGTCTCTAGTAATGGTGAGTGGGTAAAGTCACTGGGGACCTACATGTTGTGTTTGTCTGTTGTACTGACAGGGTTGAGTGTTGTCTCCAGTAATGGTGAGTGGGTAAAGTCACTGGGGATCTACATGTTGTGTTTGTCTGTTGTACTGACAGGGTGGAGGTGTTGTCTCCAGTAATGGTGAGGGGTAAAGTCACTGGGGATCTACATGTTGTGTTTGTCTGTTGTACTGACAGGGTGGAGGTGTTGTCTCCAGTAATGGTGAGTGGGTAAAGTCAATGGGGACCTACATGTTGTGTTTGTCTGAAACTGACAGGGTTGAGGTGTTGTCTCCAGTAATGGTGAGTGGGTAAAGTCACACCTACATGTTGTGTTTGTCTGTTGTACTGACAGGGTTGAGGTGTGGTTCCAGTAATGGTGAGTGGGTAAAGTCACCGGGGACCTACATTTGTGTTTGTCTGTTGTACTGACAGGGTTGAACTCCAGTAATGGTGAGTGGGTAAAGTCACTGGGGACCCCATGTTGTGTTTGTCTGTTGTACTGACAGGGTGGAGTGTTGTCTCTAGTAATGGTGAGTGGGTAAAGTCACTGGGGACCTACATGTTGTGTTTGTCTGTTGTACTGACAGGGTGGAGGTGTTGTCTCCAGTAATGGTGAGTGGGTAAAGTCACTGGGGACCTACATGTTGTGTTTGTCTGAGGTACTGACAGGGTTGAGGTGTTGTCTCCAGTAATGGTGAGTGGGTAAAGTCATCCCTACAGTGTGTGTTTGTCTGTTGTACTGACAGGGTGAGGTGTTGTCTCTAGTAATGGTTAGTGGGTAAAGTCACACCATCATGCTGTGTTTGTCTGTTGTACTGACAGGGTGGAGGTGTTGTCTCTGTAATGGTGAGTGGGTAAAGTCACTGGGGACCTACAGTGTGTGTTTGTCTGTTGTACTGACAGGGTTGAGGTGTTGTCTCCTCCATAATGGTGAGTGGGTAAAGTCACTGGGGACCTACATGTTGTGTTTGTCTGTTGTACTGACAGGGTGGAGGTGTTGTCTCTAGTAATGGTGAGTGGGTAAAGTCACTGGGGACCTACAGTGTGTGTTTGTCTGTTGTACTGACAGGGTTGAGGTGTTGTCTCCTCCAGTAATGGTGAGTGGGTAAAGTCCTGTCTGGGGACCTACATGTTGTGTTTGTCTGTTGTACTGACAGGGTAAAGGCTCTGGTAATGGTGAGAGGGTAAAGTCACTGGGGACCTACAGTGTGTGTTTGTCTGTTGTACTGACAGGGTGGAGGTGTTGTCTCCAGTAATGGTGAGTGGGTAAAGTCACTGAGGACCTACATGTTGTGTTTGTCTGTTGTACTGACAGGGTTGAGGTGTTGTCTCCAGTAATGGTGAGTGGGTAAAGTCAATGGGGACCTACATGTTGTGTTTGTCTGTTGTACTGACAGGGTGAGGTGTTGTCTCCAGTAATGGTGAGTGGGTAAAGTCACTGGGGACCTACATGTTGTGTTTGTCTGTTGTACTTGAGGTGTTGTCTCCAGTAATGGTGACACCGACCTAGGGGGTTGAGGTGTTGTCTCCAGTAATGGTGAGTGGGTAAAGTCACTGGGGACCTACATGTTGTGTTTGTCTGTTGTACTGACAGGGTTGAGGTGTTGTCTCCAGTAATGGTGAGTGGGTAAAGTCACTGGGGACCTACATGTTGTGTTTGTCTGTTGTACTGACAGGGTTGAGGTGTGGTCTCCAGTAATGGTGAGTGGGTAAAGTCACTGGGGACCTACATGTTGTGTTTGTCTGTTGTACTGACAGGGTTGAGGTGTTGTCTCCAGTAATGGTGAGTGGGTAAAGTCACTGGGGACCTACATGTTGTGTTTGTCTGTTGTACTGACAGGGTTGAGGTGTTGTCTCCAGTAATGGTGAGTGGGTAAAGTCACTGGGGACCTACATGTTGTGTTTGTCTGTTGTACTGACAGGGTTGAGGTGTGGTCTCCAGTAATGGTGAGTGGGTAAAGTCACTGGGGACCTACATGTTGTGTTTGTCTGTTGTACTGACAGGGTTGAGGTGTTGTCTCCAGTAATGGTGAGTGGGTAAAGTCACTGGGGACCTACATGTTGAGTTTGTCTGAGGTACTGACAGGGTTGAGGTGTGGTCTCCAGTAATGGTGAGTGGGTAAAGTCACTGGGGACCTACATGTTGTGTTTGTCTGTTGTACTGACAGGGTTGAGGTGTTGTCTCCAGTAATGGTGAGTGGGTAAAGTCAATGGGGACCTACATGTTGTGTTTGTCTGAGGTACTGACAGGGTTGAGGTGTGGTCTCCAGTAATGGTGAGTGGGTAAAGTCACTGGGGACCTACATGTTGTGTTTGTCTGTTGTACTGACAGGGTTGAGGTGTTGTCTCCAGTAATGGTGAGTGGGTAAAGTCACTGGGGACCTACATGTTGTGTTTGTCTGAGGTACTGACAGGGTTGAGGTGTTGTCTCCAGTAATGGTGAGTGGGTAAAGTCACTGGGGACCTACATGTTGTGTTTGTCTGAGGTACTGACAGGGTTGAGGTGTGGTCTCCAGTAATGGTGAGTGGGTAAAGTCACTGGGGACCTACATGTTGTGTTTGTCTGTTGTACTGACAGGGTTGAGGTGTTGTCTCCAGTAATGGTGAGTGGGTAAAGTCACTGGGGACCTACATGTTGTGTTTGTCTGAGGTACTGACAGGGTTGAGGTGTGGTCTCCAGTAATGGTGAGTGGGTAAAGTCACTGGGGACCTACATGTTGTGTTTGTCTGTTGTACTGACAGGGTTGAGGTGTTGTCTCCAGTAATGGTGAGTGGGTAAAGTCAATGGGGACCTACATGTTGTGTTTGTCTGTTGTACTGACAGGGTTGAGGTGTTGTCTCCAGTAATGGTGAGTGGGTAAAGTCACTGGGGACCTACATGTTGTGTTTGTCTGTTGTACTGACAGGGTTGAGGTGTTGTCTCCAGTAATGGTGAGTGGGTAAAGTCACTGGGGACCTACATGTTGTGTTTGTCTGTTGTACTGACAGGGTTGAGGTGTTGTCTCCAGTAATGGTGAGTGGGTAAAGTCACTGGGGACCTACAGTGTGTGTTTGTCTGTTGTACTGACAGGGTTGAGGTGTTGTCTCCAGTAATGGTGAGTGGGTAAAGTCACTGGGGACCTACATGTTGTGTTTGTCTGTTGTACTGACAGGGTTGAGGTGTTGTCTCCAGTAATGGTGAGTGGGTAAAGTCACTGGGGACCTACATGTTGTGTTTGTCTGTTGTACTGACAGGGTTGAGGTGTTGTCTCCAGTAATGGTGAGTGGGTAAAGTCACTGGGGACCTACATGTTGTGTTTGTCTGTTGTACTGACAGGGTTGAGGTGTTGTCTCCAGTAATGGTGAGTGGGTAAAGTCACTGGGGACCTACATGTTGTGTTTGTCTGTTGTACTGACAGGGTTGAGGTGTTGTCTCCAGTAATGGTGAGTGGGTAAAGTCAATGGGGACCTACATGTTGTGTTTGTCTGTTGTACTGACAGGGTTGAGGTGTTGTCTCCAGTAATGGTGAGTGGGTAAAGTCACTGGGGACCTACATGTTGTGTTTGTCTGTTGTACTGACAGGGTTGAGGTGTTGTCTCCAGTAATGGTGAGTGGGTAAAGTCAATGGGGACCTACATGTTGTGTTTGTCTGTTGTACTGACAGGGTTGAGGTGTGGTCTCCAGTAATGGTGAGTGGGTAAAGTCACTGAGGACCTACATGTTGTGTTTGTCTGTTGTACTGACAGGGTTGAGGTGTTGTCTCCAGTAATGGTGAGTGGGTAAAGTCACTGGGGACCTACATGTTGTGTTTGTCTGTTGTACTGACAGGGTTGAGGTGTTGTCTCCAGTAATGGTGAGTGGGTAAAGTCACTGAGGACCTACATGTTGTGTTTGTCTGTTGTACTGACAGGGTTGAGGTGTTGTCTCCAGTAATGGTGAGTGGGTAAAGTCACTGGGACCTACATGTTGTGTTTGTCTGTTGTACTGACAGGGTTGAGGTGTTGTCTCCAGTAATGGTGAGTGGGTAAAGTCACTGGGGACCTACATGTTGTGTTTGTCTGTTGGACTGACAGGGTTGAGGTGTGGTCTCCAGTAATGGTGAGTGGGTAAAGTCACTGGGGACCTACATGTTGTGTTTGTCTGTTGGACTGACAGGGTTGAGGTGTGGTCTCCAGTAATGGTGAGTGGGTAAAGTCACTGGGGACCTACATGTTGTGTTTGTCTGAGGTACTGACAGGGTTGAGGTGTTGTCTCCAGTAATGGTGAGTGGGTAAAGTCACTGGGGACCTACAGTGTGTGTTTGTCTGTTGTACTGACAGGGTTGAGGTGTTGTCTCCAGTAATGGTGAGTGGGTAAAGTCACTGGGGACCTACATGTTGTGTTTGTCTGTTGTACTGACAGGGTTGAGGTGTTGTCTCCAGTAATGGTGAGTGGGTAAAGTCACTGGGGATCTACATGTTGTGTTTGTCTGTTGTACTGACAGGGTGGATGTGTTGTCTCCAGTAATGGTGAGTGGGTAAAGTCACTGGGGACCTACATGTTGTGTTTGTCTGTTGTACTGACAGGGTTGAGGTGTTGTCTCCAGTAATGGTGAGTGGGTAAAGTCAATGGGGACCTACATGTTGTGTTTGTCTGTTGTACTGACAGGGTTGAGGTGTTGTCTCCAGTAATGGTGAGTGGGTAAAGTCACTGGGGATCTACATGTTGTGTTTGTCTGTTGTGATAATTGGTGTTTGCTCTATAACCTGTTATTTCATATGCCTTGCTACCATGATATATAAGAAGACACAGTGGCAGAATAAATTCAACAACACATTTGTTTCATCACATAACCGGAGAGCAGCCTCTGTCCGGTGAAGTCCACAAAATCATATCATATTGCATGTAGCAGACCGTTACATGACCTACAGCATCGGCAAGCAAGTAATGACTTGCCTAGTTAAATAAAATGAAAATGTTTCCAACATTTTCAGACCACAAGACAACTATTGATTTAGAACCATGGAGAGTTACTGCAAGTCACGAAGAAGACAGGAACTGCCTCCACTATTCCAGCACCATTTACACTTCAACATCATCAAATCACCTCTGCTTCGTCTAATACAGTGACAACTAAAAGATACCAAAAACAATTTAGTCCAATCAACGTAAGTTAAATATTATGTGCCTGTCCATAGTTCTGAGTTGTGTGTGTGTGCGTTCTGATTTCTGTGTGTGTGTTCATGCAAGTAGAAAAAACATGTTGACTCACCCTACTTGTAGGGAAACACCAATGCCCTCCTCTCGTTCATGTTTATGAGACGTCTATGACTCTGTCATACAGTACACACTTGTATTTTTGTTGACCTACTGTAGGCTGCTAAAATGCTTGCTCGCTAGCATAACTTCCTTTCATGGGCAAAGTTAGCAAGTTAACATTTTCCTTCTATATCTAGCTACATATTGAAATTCCATCCTCTCAGTCCAGGGACACAACAATGTATGAATTAATGGTTGGATCAGAATTGCTGTTATAATCATTGGCCGGTACGGAGGATTAAGTAAAACCACAAGTCCAAATCTCCATCTATTGCTAATTTGGGAAAGAGGCCATTTTAGCTGGCTAGCTGGCCACGGAGGACAACAACACAACAAGATGCAACAATTCAAGTTGTTTCTGTCATGGACGTATGCTCTCAATGTGATTTGATAGGAGAGACCCCAAATCCAAACTGGCTTCCCTTTACATTTATTTTGTTGTTGCGAAAGGACAATTCACAGTTTAGCTCGCTCAGTTTAGCTCAAAACTGATTGACTATTATATTGTACTTTTTTTAATCAAGAGAGGCAAATGCTCGCTGGCTTCCCTTGCATTCAATGCTAAGGGCAGCAAATATGTCATACTCGTTTGGAACAGACAGCATCAGATAGATGGTCTACACAAACAGAGACTGGGGGGGGGGGGAGTGTTTTGCTTGCTCAGATGCTTTCTCTGGTGAGACACATTCAGCCTCTTGAAGGAAAATGATAAAACACAGAGAGACAAAATATAAATTATATTATATGTTTGTTTCTTTTTCATTGCTACATTTTTTGGGGAAACCTGGCTTCCCTTGGCATCCATGAATACAGGTCACTGGTTGTCTCCTGTCTGGATGGCTGGGCTGACTGCCGGAGGGTATGTCTGCCTGTTGAACTTGTCAATCGCCTTGACGATTCACTGAGACAGGCTGTTCCTAGGTTTCTTTGAAGTAAACTGAGTGACAGACTATAACTTTTTTTCTCTACCTCTCAATTCTCCCTCTCTCTCTCTCCCTCTCTCCCTCTCTCTCTCTCTCGCTCTCTCTCTCTCTCCCTCTCTCCCTCTCTCTCGCTCCCTCCCTCCCTCTGCCACTCCCTCTGTCTCCCCTCCCCCTGTCTTTCTCTCTCCCTCTGCCCCCGCCCCCCCTATCCCCTCCCCCTGCCTCTCCCTCGCTCTCAATATTTCCCTTTCCCTCTTTCTCTCCCTCTCTCTCCCTCTCTCCATCTGCCTGTGCCTTAAACCTTACCATTTCTCACTGTCTTTCCATCCCTCCCTCTCTCTCCCTCTCCATCTGCCTGTGCCTTAAACCTTACCCTTTCTCACTTTGTCTTTCTCTCCCTCTCTCTCTCCATCTGCCTGTGTCTTAAACCTTACCCTTTCTCACTGTCTTTCCATCCCTCCCTCTCTATCTCTCTCCATCTGCCTGTGCCTTAAACCTTACCCTTTCTCACTTTGTCTTTCCATCCCTCCCCCTCTCTCTCTCTGTTCAACTGTGCCCCCCCCTCTTTTTTATTTGTTTTATTTCACCTTTATTTAACCAGTGTATCAGATTTCCTCCTCTTCGTCTGAAGAGGTGTAGCAAGGATCGGACTAATACGCAGCTTGGTAAGTGTCCATGTTTTAATAGAAAAGACTGGACATGACACAAATACAAAATAACAAAGTGAAACGAAACAGTCCCGTGTGGCACAAACACTGACACAGGAAACAATCACCCACAAAATACCCAAAGAAGATGGCTGCCTAAATATGGTTCCCAATCAGAGACAACAAAAAACACCTGCCTCTAATTGAGAACCAATCTAGGCAACCATAGACCTACATAAACACCTAGATGGATACAACCCCATAAATCGACAACAAAAAAACCTAGACAGTACAAACACCCTATATGAGACAAAAACACACATAACACCCATGTCACACCCTGACCTAACCAAAATAATAAAGAAAACAAAGAATACTAAGGTCAGGGCGTGACAATCAGGTAGGCCAGTTGAGAACAAGTTCTAATTTACAACTGCGACCTGGCCAAGATAGAGCAAAGCAGTGCGACACAAACAACACAGAGTTACACATGGAATAAACAAACGTACAGTCAATAACACAATAGAAAACTCTATATACAGTGTGTGCAAATGTAGTAATATTAGGGAGATAAGGCAGTAAATAGGCCATAGTGGTGAAATAATTACAATTTAGCATTTAAACACTGGAGTGATAGATGTGCAGAAGATGAATGTGCAAGTAGAGATACTGGGATGCAAAGGAGCAAAAAAATAAATAACAATATGGGGATGAGGTAGTTGGGTGGGCTATTTACAGATGGGCTACGTACAGGTGCAATGATCTGTAAGCTGCTCTGACAGCTGATGCTTAAAGTTAGTGAGGGAGATTAAAGTCTTCAGCTTCAGTGATTTTTGCAATTCGTTCCATTCATTGGCAGGAGAGAACTGGAAGGAAAGGTGGCCAAAGAGGAGTTGGCTTTGGGGTGACCAATGAAATATGCCTGCTGGAGCGTGTGCTATGAGTGGGTGCTGCTATGGTGACCAGTGAGCTGAGACAAGATGGGGCTTTACCTAGCAAAGACATATAGAATACCTGGAGCTAGTGGGTTTGGCGATGAATATGAAGCAAGGGCCAGCCAACGAGAGCATACAGGTCGCAGTGGTGGGTAGTATGTGGAGCTTTGGTGACAAAACGGACGGCACTATGATAGACTGCATCCAATTTGCTGAGTAGAGTGTTGGAGGCTATTTTGTAAATGACATCGCTGAAGTCAAGGATCGGTAGGATAGTTTTACGAGGGTATGTTTAGCAGCATGAGTGAAGGATGCTTTGTTGTGAAATAGGAAGCCGATTCTAGATTTAATTTGTCCCATTTTGTGAATTCTTGGTTGGTGAGCGGACTCCAGACCTCACAACCATAAAGGGCCATAGGTTCTATAACTGATTCAAGTATTTTTAGTCAGATCCTAATTGGTATGTCGAATCTTATGTTCCTTTTGATGACACATATATCCCTTCTTACCTTGTCTCTCAGATCGTTCACAGCTTTGTGGAAGTTACCTGTGGCGCTGATGTTTAGGCCGAGTTATTTATAGTTTTTTGTGTGCTCTAGGGCAACGGTGTCAAGATGTAATTTGTATTTGTGGTCCTGGCGACTAGACCTTTTTTGGAACTCCATTATTTTTGTCTTACTGAGATTTACTGTCAGGGCCCAGGTCTGACAGAATCTGTGCAGAAGATCTAGGTGCTGCTGGAGGCCCTCCTTGGTTGGTGACAGAAGCACCAGATCATCAGCAAACAGTAGACACTTGGCTTCAGATTCTAGTAGGGTGAGGCCGGGTGTTGTAGTCCCTCTCTCTCTCTTTTGTCCCTCTCTCTTCCTCTCACAGGGGAGATGTTACTGAGAGCTTGTGATAAGGGTGTGTGTGTGTGTGTGTGTGTGTGTGTGTGTGTGTGTGTGTGTGTGTGTGTGTGTGTGTGTGTGTGTGTGTGTGTGTGTGTGTGTGTGTGTGTGTGTGTGTGTGTGTGTGTGTGTGTGTGTGTGTGTGTGTGTGTGTGTGTGTGTGTGTGTGTGTGTGTGTGTGTGCGTGCACTCTCTGTCTCAGACTGCCTGACCAGTAGATGCTGGACAGAGAGAGATAAGCCTCTCCCTCTATAATGTTAGAATGGAAATCCATTTGGCCTGGCAGAACCATAGTTCTATGAGCAGAACCGATTTGGAATATAGCTTCAACAGTTTTAGCTGATTTTCTCTTGTTTGCCTCTCCGGTTCTCCACTGCTTTCTGCTCATTGATGAGTTCGTATGTGTTCAGTTGGAGGCAAATGGAGTTATGTTTTATTCTCTGTATGTATGTATGTATGTATGTATGTATGTATGTATGTATGTATGTATGTATGTATGTATGTATGTATGTATGTATGTATGTATGTATCTTTGTCTGAGAATACAGTAATATGTGAGTCTGTCAATGTTTTTCTGGGTTAGAATACTTCACAATACCGTTTAACAGCTCTCCAACAGCACACACTGCTCTCAAAACCTAAAAACAACCATCTTGGGAGAAAGATAATTTTTAAAGTTTGTGTTTGTTGTGAGAGAGGTACCAGAGAAGATAAGACAGGTTTTTATTATTCATTAGTGTCTGAGTACCCGTACCTGCGTTCTATATAGTAGTCATTTTCCGTATACAAAAAAAGAAAGCAACGTTTTTTTATAGTATGTGAAATGTAAAAATAAAACTGTATGCTTTAAATGCCTGTCACGATCATCGTCAAGGAAATGACCGGACCAAGGTGCAGCCTGGTAAGCGAACATTCTTTTATTTGAAATGTCGCCAACAGAACAATAAACAACTAAACGAACGTGAAGCTCTGTAAGGATATACAGATTCCATGAACGGTGAGCAAAAATCCCAGAACCACACCTAGTGAATGACCTGCAGAGAGCTGGGACCAAAGTAACAAAGCCTACCATCAGCAAGGGCATTGAAGATGAAACGTGGCTGGGTCTTTCAGCATGACAATGATCCCAAACACACCGCCCGGGCAACGAAGGAGTGGCTTCGTAAGAAGCATTTCAAGGTCCTGGAGTGGCCTAGCCAGTCTCCAGATCTCAACCCCATAGAAAATCTTTGGAGGGAGTTGAAAGTCCGTGTTGCCCAGCAACAGCCCCAAAACATCACTTTCTAGAGGAGATCTTCTAGAGGAAAGCATAGCTGACAAATGCATATTTCTCTCGTGCACTTTCTCTTTTTCTCTCTCTTTTAAATACCAAAATCAAATCAAATGTATTTATATATCCCTTCATACATCAGCTGTTAATATATCAAAGTGCTGTACAGAAACCCAGCATAAAACCCCAAACAGCAAGCAATGCAGGGTGGCATGGAAAAACTCCCTAGAAAGTCCAAAACCTAGGAAGAAACCTAGAGAGGAACCAGGCTATGGGGGTGGCCAGTCCTCTTCTGGCTCTGCCGGGTGGAGATTATAACAGAACATGGCCAAGGTGTTCAAATGTTCATAAATGACCAGCGTGGTCAAATAATAATAATCACAGTAGTTGTCAAGGGTGCAACAAGTCAGCACCTCAGGAGTAAATGTCAGTTGGCTTTTCATAGCCGATCATTCAGAGTATCTCTACTGCTCCTGCTGTCTCTAGAGAGTTGAAAACAGCAGGTCTGGGACAAGTAGCACATCCGGTGAACAGGTCAGGATTCCATAGCAGCAGGCAGAACAGTTGAAACTGGAGCAGCAGCACGGCCAGGTGAACTGGGGACATCAAGGAGTCATCATGCCAGGTAGTCCTGAGGCATGGTCCGAGGGCTCAGGTCCTCCGAGAGAATTAGAGAGAGCATTCTTAAATTCACACAGGACACCGGATAAGACAGGAGAAGTACTCCAGATATAACAAACTGACCCTAGCCCCCCGACACATAAACTACTGCAGCACAAATACTGGAGGCTGAGACAGGAGGGGTCAGGAGTCACTGTGACCTCATCTGATGTTACCCCCATCTTTGCAACCATTGAATCTATATGTTTTGACCCTGACAGTTTACAATCTAAGGTAACACCAAGTAATTTAGTCTCCTCAACTTGTTCAACAGCCACACCATTCATTACCAGATTATGCTGAGGTCTAGCACTTACGGAATGAATTTCACCAAATACAATGCTCTTAGTTTTAGATATGATCATGACCAGTTTATTACTGGCCACCCATTCCAAAACAGACTGCAATTCTTTGTTAAGGGTTTCAGCGACTTCATTAGCTGTGGTTGCTAATGCGTATATGTTTGAATCATCAGCATACATGGACACACATGCTTTGTTTAATGCCAGTGGCAGGTCATTGGTAAAAATAGAAAGAGTAGAGGGCCTAGAGAGCTGCCTTGTGGTACACCACACTTTACATGTTTACCATTAAAGAAAACCCTTTGAGTTCTATTAGATAGATAGCTCTGAATCCACCACCCCTCCCACACTAACTTAAACAATTCAAACTGGCACTGCTTTTCTTTCATTATTTGTTTTTTATGCATTAATATAATTGCTTACTGATTGTCGTGGGCATATTCATCCCAAGTTTGCCCACTTTGCCAATTACATAATAATTCAAATAATTGGCAACATCAAATGGTTTTGTGATGAATAAGCCATCTGATTCGATGAAAGACTTGGTTGAATTTGTCTTTCTGCCCATAATTTCATTTAAAGTACTCAAGTTTCTTTCCATCATTCTTTGTATCGTTGATTATGGATACATAATAAAGTTTATTCCTCTTTTGTTGAGTTTAGTCACATATTTTCTCAATTTACAGTAAGTCAGCCAGTCAGATGTATAGCCAGACTTATTAGCCACTCCTTTTTCCCCATCTCTTTCAACTATATAGTTTCTCAATTCCTCATCAATCCATGGAGCCTTAACAGAAATTATAGACATTTTCTTAGAACTCCTTACAGAATGTAAGTGCTTTATATGTAAATTCAGATGTTGGTTAGAACAGAACGGTGTGAAATGGAAAAGATGGTCACTGGAGGATGAGTCCTGACAAGATAAACACTAATCTAAGGTTTCTCCCAAAAGATTGAGAGGGGTGGAGCGCCCAGTCACACATTAATATTATGAACTCTGTATGTGAAAAGTAGAGGGGAGGATGTTGCTTGGGTTGAGGGTGGGGGTGAATTCGGGGAGTGGAAGGGGGAGTCACTGTAAATGTGAGGGTTTGTGGGGGGGGCATGTTTTGAGTTTGGTGAAGGTGAGTTTTAGGGTTGGTTCAGGTGTGGCAGTGGGTTAGTGGTATTGTGGTTCAGGCTGAGTTGATGAGTGGATATCAGGGGGAAGCTATTCACAAACCCCTGGATAAGAGATTCCCCAGAGGGGAAAGAGTAGTTTGAGAAAATTAAGGGCTGAGAGAAGGAGGGAGAGAGCAGTGTTATGGAGAGTGGGGGTAAAGGAGACAGCAGTGTTATGGGGAGAGAGGGGAGGAAGACAGAGTAGTGTTATGGGGAGAGAGGGGAGGGAGACAGAGTAGTGTTATGGAGAGTGGGGGTAATGGAGACAGCAGTGTTATGGGGAGAGAGGGGAGGGAGACAGAGTAGTGTTATGGGGAGAGAGGGGAGGGAGACAGAGTAGTGTTATGGAGAGAGAGGGGAGGGAGACAGCAGTGTTATGGGGAGAGAGGGGGAGGGAGACAGAGTATTAGTGTTATGGGGAGAGAGGGGTGAGGGAGACAGCAGTGTTATGGGGAGAGAGGGGAGGGAGACAGAGTAGTGTTATGGGGAGAGAGGGGAGGAGACAGCAGTGTTATGGGGAGAGAGGGGAGGGAGACAGAGTAGTGTTATGGGGAGAGAGGGGAGGGAGACAGAGTAGTGTTATGGAGAGAGAGGGGGAGGGAGACAGCAGTGTTATGGGGAGAGAGGGGAGGGAGACAGAGTAGTGTTATGGGGAGAGAGGGGAGGGAGACAGCAGTGTTATGGGGAGAGAGGGGAGGGAGACAGAGTAGTGTTATGGGGAGAGAGGGGAGGGAGACAGCAGTGTTATGGGGAGAGAGGGGAGGGAGACAGAGTAGTGTTATGGGGAGAGAGGGGGAGGGAGACAGAGTAGTGTTATGGGGAGAGAGGGGGAGGGAGACAGAGTATTAGTGTTATGGGGAGAGAGGGGTGAGGGAGACAGCGGTGTTATGGGGAGAGAGGGGGGAGGGAGACAGCAGTGTTATGGGGGAGGGAGACAGAGTAGTGTTATGGGGAGAGAGGGGAAAAAATACATAGTAGTGTTATGGAGAGCGAGGGGTGAAGGAGACAGCAGTGTTATGGGGGGAGAGGGGGGCAGAGTAGTGTTATGGGGAGGAGAGGGGGACAGAGTAGTGTTATGGGGGAAAGAGGGGAGAGAGGGGGGAGGGAGACGGAGTAGTGTTATGGGGGAGAGAGGGGGAGGGAGACAGAGTAGTGTTATGGGAGAGAGAGGGGAGGGAGACAGAGTAGTGTTATGGGGAGAGAGGGGAGGGAGACAGAGTAGTGTTATGGGGAGAGAGGGGGAGGGAGACAGAGTAGTGTTATGGGGAGAGAGGGGGAGGGTGACAGAGTAGTGTTATGGGGGAGAGAGGGGGAGGGATACAGGGTAGTGTTATGGGGAGAGAGGGGGAGAGAGGGGGAGGGAGACAGAACACTGATGTCCACTTGAGAAACCTGAGAAGAGAGGAATACTCCCAAGGAGAATGACAATGTAGAGAGATAAGGGGGCTGAGGTGTGTGAGCAGTCCCTGTCCCCGTGTGTGTATGTGTTTGTGTGTGTGTGTGTGTGTGGCAGACCCTGTGGGATTTAAATGCCATTATAGAAACCATTTGAGCATGTATTCATGGTTGACAGGCAGGTGGGAAGACACCCGTTGGGGACCTATTCATAATGGGACTGTGAGTGGCATGGCATTTCAGGCACGACGTGCACAATCTTTTGGGGTTTTTTCAAGCTAGTAAAAGTGGTGGGTAAATGGAGCCAGGAGATGGTGTTTCATAAACACCTCGCTTGTTCATCACCATCATTAGTTATCACTATCTAACAGGGAAACAATTGTCTAGACAGCTAACTTTATTCTTCTTTCATGTACTACTATATTTAAAAAGCATCGCATTGGTGAAAACATGACAGAGTTTCCTTCACCATATGTTTTGCACTAGTCTCGTCGCTGTTCCTTTAAATTCCAAGTCACATTGAGATTGACTTTATCATTTAAACATAACCTATGACCTGACCCATCATATTATGTGTTACTGCCCAAGTTGGAAGAAGTGACAAACTAGCAAATAAGGTGTAACAAATGACAGTAGCGGCGGGTGGGTAAAATCACTGAGGAAGCCTAAAGCCTGCAGTATGTTGTGATAATTGCGTTGTTTGCTCTATAACCTATTCGCTCATACTCCACTGTCATACATAAAAAGGCTGTGACAACAAAAAGACAACAGTCACACAGTGGCAGTTGATATTCAACTACACATACATTTGCTTCATCACAAAACCGGAGTCCACAAAGCAAATATTCCATGTAACAAACAGTTCTATGACCTGCAGTATGGTCATGCAAGTTAATGTTATCAACAGTTTACTAGACACTCATTTAGAACCACAGAGTTACCTCATGTCAGCACAAAGACAACAGGAGCACTGCCTCTGCTATTCCAGCACTATTTCAACTTAAACATTTTAACATCATCAAATCAATAAGGCTATATATACTGTAAAGTTTAATACACTATAAACAGACAATTTAGTGGAATCAATGTTGCTAAACTGCATGTGGCTGTCCATGGCACTGGTGTGTGTGTGTGTGTGTGTGTGTGTGTGTGTGTGTGTGTGTGTGTGTGTGTGTGTGTGTGTGTGTGTGTGTGTGTGTGTGTGTCCAATATTTCTGTCATACAGGCTACCAGGCTAAAATGCTTGCTAGCCTAACTTCCTCACATGGGCAACAGTGAACCAGGTAAGTTAGCTAGCTAGTTAATGTGAGCCTACAAGGCTCCATCACAGCTACATATTAAACTTCAGTCATCTCAGGCCAGTGGCAAAACATATTTATAGTTTGATCAGAATTGCCTTCATAATCATTGGCCTGTACAGAAAAAACCACAAGTCCAAATCCCTGTTTCCATCCATGGTTTAGGAAAGGGCTGATTTAACAAGCTAGCTACTGCAGGACATCAACACAAGCTACCTACTGCAGGACATCAACACAAGCTACCTACTGCAGGACATCAACACAAGCTAGCTGCTGCAGGACATCAACACAAGCTAGCTACTGCAGGACATCAACACAAGCTAGCTACTGCAGGACATCAACACAAGCTACCTACTGCAGGACATCAACACAAGCTAGCTTCTGCAGGACATCAACACAAGCTAGCTGCTGCAGGACATCAACACAAGCTAGCTACTGCAGGACATCAACACAAGCTAGCTACTGCAGGACATCAACACAAGCTAGCTACTGCAGGACATCAACACAAGCTACCTACTGCAGGACATCAACACAAGCTAGCTACTGCAGGACATCAACACCAGCTAGCTCCTGCAGGACATCAACACAAGCTAGCTGCTGCAGGACATCAACACAGGCTAGCTGCTGCAGGACATAAACACAAGCGAGCTACTGCAGGACATCAACTCAAGCTATCTACTGCAGGACATCAACACAAGCTAGCTGCTGCAGGACATCAACACAAGCTAGCTACTGCAGGACATCAACACAAGCTACCTACTGCAGGACATCAACACAAGCTAGCTACTGCAGGACATCAACACAAGCTAGCTGCTGCAGGACATCAACACAAGCTAGCTGCTGCAGGACATCAACACAAGCTAGCTACTGCAGGACATCAACACAAGCTAGCTACTGCAGGACATCAACACAAGCTAGCTGCTGCAGGACATCAACACAAGCTAGCTGCTGCAGGACACCAACACAAGCTAGCTACTGCAGGACATCAACACAAGCTAGCTACTGCAGGACATCAACACAAGCTAGCTACTGCAGGACATCAACACAAGCTAGCTACTGCAGGACATCAACACAAGCAAAGCAGAAACAGACGTTTTTCAGAAAATTATGTTTTGCTTAGGAAGTGATTTGATTGGTGTGAAGCCAAATCGAAACTGGCCTACCTTGGGGGGCGTTTTGCTGCACCAGGATGGACAACCCACAGTTCAATGCTCATTGGCTAATTATTATTATGTTTTTTTTTATCAAGGGAGGCCAAATGCTTGCTGGCATCAATCAATCAAATGCTACAGTGGCAACATCTTTTGGTCCAGACAGCATCAGATACATGGACTACACATACTGAGACAGAGGGGGCGCTGTTTCCCTCGCTCAGATGATTTCTCCAGTGAGATTCAGACACTTGCGAATTGATGGAAAATTATGAAAACACAGAGAAAGACAAAAGATAAATTATTTGTCAAATATTTGTGGAAGCCCGGCTTCCCTTGGTATCCATGAATACACGCCAACAATAAACTAACTTAAACCCAACTAATACACTGTGTCTGTAAAATGTTTGTCGTATGTATAAGCTGGAAGTAGAAGACTTTTTTATTTATTTATTTTTATTTCACCTTTATTTAACCAGGTAGGCTAGTTGAGAACAAGTTCTCATTTACAACTGCGACTTGGCCAAGATAAAGCATAGCAGTGTGAACTGACAACACAGAGTTACACATGGAGTAAACAATTAACAAGTCAATAAATAACACAGTAGAAGAAAAGGGAAAAAAAGAGAGTCTATATACATTGTGTGCAAAAGGCATGAGGAGGTAGGCGAATAATTACAATTTAACAGATTAACACTGGAGTGATAAATGATCAGATGATCATGTACAGGTAGGGATATTGGTGTGCAAAAGAGCAGAAAAGTAAATAAACAGTATGGGGATGAGGTAGGTAAATTGCGTGGGCTATTTACCGATAGACTATGTACAGCTGCAGCGATCGGTTAGCTGCTCAGATAGCAGATGTTTGAAGTTGGTGAGGGAGATAAAAGTCTCCAACTTCAGCAATTTTTGCAATTCGTTCCAGTCACAGGCAGCAGAGAACTGGAACAAAAGGCGTCCAAATGAGGTGTTGGCTTTAAGGATGATCAGTGAGATACACCTACTGGAGCGTGTACTACGGGTGGGTGTTGTCATCGTGACCAGTGTACTGAGATAAGGCGGAGCTTTACCTAGCATGGACTTGTAGATGACCTGGAGCCAGTGGGTCTGGCGACGAACATGTAGCGAGGGCCAGCCGACTAGAGCATACAGGTCGCAGTAGTGGGTGGTATAAGGTGCTTTAGTAACAAAACGAATGGCACTGTGATAAACTGCATCCAGTTTGCTGAGTAGAGTATTGGAAGCTATTTTGTAGATGACATCGCCGAAGTCGAGGATCGGTAGGATGCTCAGTTTTACTAGGGTAAGTTTGGCGGCGTGAGTGAAGGAGGCTTTGTTGCGGAATAGAAAGCCGACTCTAGATTTGATTTTAGATTGGAGATGTTTGATATGAGTCTGGAAGGAGAGTTTACAGTCTAGCCAAGTAGAAGCCTAAGTGCTGTTGTCCATTAGTTTACTCCAATTAGGGGAGAGGTGGTAGGGTTAGGAGAGAGGTGGAAGGGTTAGGGGAGAGGTGGTAGGGTTAGGGGAGAGGTGGTAGGGTTAGGGGAGAGGTGGTAGGGTTAGGGGAAAATAATCAAGGAAAATAGATTTTGTATCTGAGCTCCTGGAGTGCGCGGCTCTCCTTTATTGTTTTGATAGTGATTACTGCAATATCTGTGTGTCATCGCTACTCTGCAATATTAAGGTCCATTACAGACCCACAGACAGAAGGGTTCTGTAATCAGGAAGTAGGTAAGAGAGGCAAGGAATTATTAACCATAGAGTTACATTGTATCTGTCCCATTATGGTGTTTGTGAGAGCATCTCCATTTTGAAAAAGTCCATTTTCTTCTTCTACTACTTCTATAAGTTGGCACACAAACTGAAACAGTGCACACTACCACCCGGAGGGTGTGGTTTCGAACAGGTATAAACCCAGGGATGGCGATTTGGTGCTACCTGCAGTTATGGAATGTTTGCTCATGAGTATAATTCATTGGCTGATCCCTCCTCACGACCTGGATGGAATTATGTGATCCTTCCTTAACCCATAGGAAGTCCCACCCTGTTGACCACTTCAAACAACCAGCTCTCACAGACGTTCATCCATGTTTCTCAAACATCAAATGTCAAAATGATTGCAAATGTCAAATGTCAACGTGTTTAAGGTTAACTTTAGACATTAAAACCGATTTCTAAAGGTTAGGGTTAAGTTTAGGCATTAACTCTAAATGGTAAGGGTTAAGGTTTGGGATAGGCTTAACACTAAAAGAAGATGAAAGATATTTACTCTGTACTGTATACCAATGCAACGTGCTTTGTGTTCTTGCATGGCTGGATTATGTGGAGACTCCCGGGTGGTGCAGCGGTCTAAGGCACTGCATCTCAGTGCTTAAGGCATCACTACATACACCCTGGTTTGATTCCAGGCTGTATCACAACTGGCTGTGATGGGGAGTCCCATAGGGCGGAGCACAATTGGCCTAATGTCATCTGGGTTGTTTTTAACTATCTTGCCAAGTTAAATAAAGGTTACATTTTTTAAATGTGCCTGAGGCTTTAAGAAAGGGCAGGCTTGATATATTTCCTTGAGGACATAATTATCTCCACTCTATCCAAGGTTGAATATGGCAGTCATGTTTTGACAGTGTGTTTCTATTCTGAGTGAGGGATAGTGTGTTTTGCATAAAGAACAGCATAATGCATTCCTCTGACTGTCTTGGTGGATCTGAAAAACGGACTAACACTCAGAGGTGTTTATGATCAATGTTGTAGCACGGTTGACATGTAAAGGTCGTCTCCCATTGAACCGATGTATGCAGCGTGTACCGTGAATGCGTCTCCCATTGAACCCTTGTATGCAGCGTGTACCGTGAATGCGTCTCCCATTGAACCGATGTATGCAGCGTGTACCGTGAATGCGTCTCCCATTGAACCGATGTATGCAGCGTGTACCGTGAATGCGTCTCCCATTGAACCGATGTATGCAGCGTGTACCGTGAATGCGTCTCCCATTGAACCCTTGTATGCAGCGTGTACCATGAATGTGTCTCCCATTGAACCCTTGTATGCAGCGTGTACCATGAATGTGTCTCCCATTGAACCCTTGTATGCAGCGTGTACTGTGAATGCGTCTCCCATTGAACCGATGTATGCAGCGTGTACCGTGAATGCGTCTCCCATTGAACCGATGTATGCAGCGTGTACCATGAATGTGTCTCCCATTGAACCGATGTATGCAGCGTGTACCGTGAATGCGTCTCCCATTGAACCGATGTATGCAGCGTGTACCGTGAATGCGTCTCCCATTGAACCGATGTATGCAGCGTGTACCATGAATGCGTCTCCCATTGAACCCTTGTATGCAGCGTGTACCGTGAATGCGTCTCCCATTGAACCGATGTATGCAGCGTGTACCGTGAATGCGTCTCCCATTGAACCGATGTATGCAGCGTGTACCGTGAATGCGTCTCCCATTGAACCGATGTATGCAGCGTGTACCGTGAATGCGTCTCCCATTGAACCGATGTATGCAGCGTGTACCGTGAATGCGTCTCCCATTGAACCGATGTATGCAGCGTGTACCGTCAATGCGTCTCCCATTGAACCGATGTATGCAGCGTGTACCGTGAATGCGTCTCCCATTGAACCGATGTATGCAGCGTGTACCGTGAATGCGTCTCCCCGAACTTGGAAACATTGCTTTTAAACGGTGCATAGTCTAAAAAAGGGCGATCGGATTGAATCTAGCGCTTCGACTCAAAGGAGTTTAGTGGAGCTGTTATGGTGTCAGTAACCAAGACTGGTCCATACAGGTGTGCACAGGGATTGAGCTGAAAGTCCTTGAAAGTGGGAACTGTGTAAAAAAAAAAAACAGTCCCTTTGGATCTTGGATGTAAGACCAGTCTGTCATAAGCCCTGAAGTTTCTCTGTGTGTCTCTGAGTTGGCATATGGAATACTGATTGTAGTATGTACCTGGGCTTTGAAGTGAGGAAGAGGGGAGGATGAATACATGAATAAAGCAAAGGGAGGATGAACTGAAGGTAGAGAAGAGAGGAGGAATTTTTACTTAGTGCGTTTTACGTGTTGGTCAGAAATTCTGTCTGATAGTGTGTGTGTGTGTGTGTGTGTGTGTGTGTGTGTGTGTGTGTGTGTGTGTGTGTGTGTGTGTGTGTGTGTGTGTGTGTGTGTGTGTGTGTGTGTGTGTGTGTGTGTGTGTGTGTGTGTACAGGCATGCAAGATCGTGTTTGTGAGTGTGTGTGTGTGATAAATTGTGCTCTGCAGTAGATTAGAGAATGTGTGTGAGGGCTGCCATGTGGAACATGATGGTATGAGGTTTACTCTCAGTGACAGGAAAGTTCAGGCCTGTTTTGGGCTTTTAGGCTGGGTTTCTGAACAGCACTTTGAGATATCAGCTGATGTACGAAGGGCTATATAAATACATTTGATTTGATTGGATTTGCTTTTGATTTGATTTAAGTGACAGGAGAGTTCAGGCCTGTTTACTCTCAGTGACAGGAGTGTTCAGACCTGCTTTCTCTCAGTGTCAGGAGAGTTCAGGCCTGTTTACTCTCAGTGACAGGAGTGTTCAGACCTGCTTTCTCTCAGTGTCAGGAGAGTTCAGGCCTGTTTACTCTCAGTGACAGGAGAGTTCAGACCTGCTTTCTCTCAGTGACAGGAGAGTTCAGGCCTGTTTACTCTCAGTGTCAGGAGAGTTCAGGCCTGTTTACTCTCAGTGTCAGGAGAGTTCAGGCCTGTTTACTCTCAGTGACATGAGAGTTCAGGCCTGTTTACTCTCAGTGACAGGAGAGTTCAGACCTGCTTTCTCTCAGTGACAGGAGAGTTCAGGCCTGTTTACTCTCAGTGTCAGGAGAGTTCAGGCCTGTTTACTCTCAGTGACAGGAGAGTTCAGGCCTGTTTACTCTCAGTGACAGGAGAGTTCAGACCTGCTTTCTCTCAGTGACAGGAGAGTTCAGGCCTGTTTACTCTCAGTGACAGGAGTGTTCAGGCCTGTTTACTCTCAGCGACATTAGTGTTCAGGCCTGTTTACTCTCAGTGACAGGAGTGTTCAGTCCTGTTTACTCTCAGCGACATTAGTGTTCAGGCCTGTTTACTCTCAGTGACAGGAGTGTTCAGGCCTGTTTACTCTCAGTGACAGGAGAGTTCAGGCCTGTTTACTCTCAGTGACAGGAGAGTTCAGACCTGTTTACTCTCAGTGACAGGAGAGTTCAGACCTGCTTTCTCTCAGTGACAGGAGTGTTCAGGCCTGTTTACTCTCAGTGACAGGAATGTTCAGGCCTGTTTACTCTCAGTGACAGGAGAGTTCAGACCTGCTTTCTCTCAGTGACAGGAGTGTTCAGGCCTGTTTACTCTCAGTGACAGGAATGTTCAGGCCTGTTTACTCTCAGTGACAGGAGAGTTCAGACCTGTTTACTCTCAGTGACAGGAGAGTTCAGGCCTGTTTACTCTCAGTGACAGGAGAGTTCAGGCCTGTTTACTCTCAACGACAGGAGAGTTCAGGCCTGTTTACTCTCAGTGACAGGAGAGTTCAGGCCTGTTTACTCTCAACGACAGGAGTGTTCAGGCCTGTTTACTCTCAGTGACAGGAGAGTTCAGGCCTGTTTACTCTCAGTGACAGGAGAGTCCAGACCTGTTTACTCTCAGTGACAGGAGAGTTCAGGCCTGTTTACTCTCAACGACAGGAGTGTTCAGGCCTGTTTACTCTCAGTGTCAGGAGAGTTCAGGCCTGTGTACTCTCAGTGACAGGAGAGTTCAGACCTGTTTACTCTCAGTGACAGGAATGTTCAGATCTGCTTTCTCTCAGTGACAGGAGTGTTCAGGCCTGTTTACTCTCAGTGTCAGGAGAGTTCAGGCCTGTGTACTCTCAGTGACAGGAGAGTTCAGACCTGTTTACTCTCAGTGACAGGAATGTTCAGGCCTGTTTACTCTCAGTGACAGGAATGTTCAGGCCTGTTTACTCTCAGTGACAGGAGAGTTCAGACCTGTTTACTCTCAACGACAGGAGAGTTCAGGCCTGTTTACTCTCAGTGACAGGAGAGTTCAGGCCTGTCTATCTGTCTCTCTCTTTCTCTCTGTCTTGCTGTCTCTCTCTTTCTCTCATTGTGTTGTGTTGTTCTGCAGCACGTTAGGGGGATGAGTGTGTGATGTGTTTTTGTTGTGTTCTGCTGTGTATCAGAGAGAGAGAGAGAGAGAGAGAGAGAGAGAGAGAGAGAGAGAGAGAGAGAGAGAGAGAGAGAAGGTGTGTGTCTGTCTGTGGTGTCTATACGGTGTTCTGCTGTGGATCAGAGGTAGTGTGTGTAGTGTAGTCGTTTGCTGTGTATCAGAGTTTGTGTCTGTGTGTTTGTGGTGTCAGCAAGGATCAGGGAGACCTTGGTAAACGTGACTAATTGGTCTGTATAACTAATTAGGGGCAGGACACCTCCTGTAGCTATTCCCAGAACGTACCAGCCATGCCAGATATCCTGCCCCAGACCACACACCAGTGGTGGGCCGTCAGGGCCAGCAAGGCTTTCTCTGCTGGCCTAAACATCATCAGAATATAATATTTTTTTAAATACATTTTCCCTCAAATATGTATTAAATTATTCCCCAGAGTAAGAGTTATACTCTTCATTTCATAGCGTTCCTCTTGGTTGCACTGCTTCCAGCCCCAGGTTGAGATTTGGAGGGCTGGTCTTTATGTTAGATATTTTATCCAATCATATTCAGCCATCATGTGTTGCCAGGGTTCTAAAATCTGCCCTCGGGCCTTCAGAATCAACAGTGCGGGCGCTTGTAGCTTAAAGTGAATGGAAATTAAAATTTAGTGTCAACCAATCAGCTTTAGAGTTGGCTATTGTACGCCTGCTGGCTGGCTCCAGTGTTACACAGGAGCCAGCTAGCAGGCATAGTGCGTGCACGTCTTTTGATTGGATTACCAATATTGAGAGGCAGGTCCTATATGGGCAGGATATATGCAAACCTCAGAACTAGGAATCTGAATTTGATAAACGAATTAATTTTTGTACTACTAAGCTGTTTTTTAACCCACAATGGCGGAAGGAGGAGAAGATATCGATTTGGACGAGGATATAATTATAACGCCATTCTCAAGACAAACTTTTCAAGAAAAGTTAGACATTGTCAGGAGAGGTCGCCCGACGCCGCCTGTCACAGGCGGGAAAGGGGTTCGTTCACCACTTTCAAAGTTCCAACTACGAGCGCTATCAATGGCTCACAGGCTCCGAGAAGCACTGCAAACTGTACTGCTGGGAATGCCTATTATTTGCAAGTGATCGATTTGGTGTTTGGAGCCACACTGGCTTTGCAAACTTGAGTTGTCTAATCAAGGCAGCAATGAGACACGGCTGGGCACTTACAAGCAATGGTGCTTTTGAAAACTTTTGGGGACACCCGAGTGGATCTACAGCTCAATGAACAAGCGCGCAGGGCAACGGGAGCTGCACAATGAAAAGGTATTGTACTCTTCCCCTGCAATTCTATGAATAAAAATGTCAATTTCAAGGTGACGCAACGCCTGGTTTTATACTGCGTTTCTGTCTAAATGTATAGTGTCTAGCCATGGCATCATAATGATGGTAATAAGAGGTTGATTAATTCGGGTGGGACTGTGTAGGACCTCACTGAAGGCCCAGCCCCCAGGCCCACGGCACGCCACTACCACACACACATGCACAAACCCTTGCATACACACAGACTTGCACACAAACACAAACACACACACACACAATCACACACACACACAAACACACTGACTGTCCACTCCCACATCACAATAATTATCCTGTTGTGATGCCCGGTGAGCTTGAGGGGGTACCCCAAAAAATAATTTATCAGATATAGAAAGTTTAGATATCATTTGAAAGCTTCATGCCTTGTCTTTTTGGAAATGGAACTCAAATCTTACTGCTGGCAATGTCAATAGAATCTTGCTGAGGATTATTGGCTTGAGGTGGCTTCCTTGATAACGCAGGTCGCCAGCCTACGTAAGAAACTGGGGAAAACGCAGAATGGAATGTTAACATTTTCTACACCGGTGGCTGGACGGCGTTCGCGCTTGTTGGATGCATCTCCGCCTTATCCGACTGGCCGGTTTTGCCCGGAGTTGATGGGGCACAGCATGAGGTAAAAGGTAATCAACGGTGGTCGCATGTCACAAACCGTGGAAGCCGAAGACAGAAACCTCCCGCAAAGCAGTCTACACTCCCAATGGAGGGGATACAAACAGCGAATAGTTTTTCATCCTGGAGCCTGATCTTCCTGCACCTTTGTCGCTGGGGATGTCTGTGTCTATGGCTGCAGTGTCTACTACTACAATTTCGAAGTCAACGTTGGCAACCTTCCATCCCTGCTCTGGAACGAGGGGGGCTTTTCGCTCTTTAGGAGACCTTAATCCTGTGAAGTGTGGTAGTGGGCGGATTTCCTCGTCCTTCTCGCCAGACGTGATTTTGGGCAGTTCCATGGTAAGAAATGTGACTGCTCCTGGTGCAAAAACAATGCTCTATCCAGGAGCGAGAGTCAATTACATTACTAAGCTTCTCCCGAATGCACTTTGTCAGGACATGGAAATCGATTCTATCGTAGTCCGTGTGGGTTTTAATGACATTATGAAGGGCAGCTCTGAACAGTTGAAACTGGATTTTAAAGAGCTGATTGAGTCCCTGCTAGACACTAACAAAAGACCCATCATATCTGGCCCTGTGCCCTCTCTGAATCATGGCATTGAACACTTCAGCAGGATTCTCTCTGTTCACAACTGGCTACGTGATTATTGCAGCTCAATGGGCGTAACTTTTGGTGACAATTTCGATACCTTTTGGAAACAAAAACATTTTATAAGGAGGATGGCATCCACCCAAATCATTTGGGTTCCTGGATCCTTTCACAGCATTATAAGGCTGCTTTGAGACAATGACTTATCAATGACCCAAGCCCAGCTCCGCTAATCCCTACCATTGTGATGCAGAGTTGTCATAATGATTCAGCAAATGTACATTACACAAGGGGTGTGGGTAGACACAACATAAGTCATCTAATTTATGACCCTGTTCTGAATGCCTCTGCTGATCCTACAGCTATTGTATGCAGTAACCATGTGCCTACAAACCCGACTTATACTGATAAAACTGAGCCAGTGTGCACTAGGAGGAAGTCCACTGTGTGCAGCTCACCCTGCACTAACATAAAGAACATCAGCACATCTACTGCTGCTAAGCTTCCCAGTAAAGCAATAAAAACAAGCAAGCATCCCGGAAGAAAAGTGCTCAAATTAGCCCACGTTAACATATGTAGCTTAATAAACAAGGTTCATGAAATCAATAATTTGCTAGTAACAGATGACATTCATATTCTGACCATGACTGAAACTCACTTAATTAAAACTTTTGATGATACAGTGGTAGCAATACAAGGTTATAATGTCTACAGAAAATATAGAAATGCCAATGGTGGAGGTGTTGCTGTATATATTCAGATCCACATTCCTGTAAAAATTAGAGAGGATCGCATGTCAAATGTAATATGCCTGCAGGGTCATCTGCCTCACCTAAAGCACATTCTGGTGGGAATCTGCTATAGACCACCAAGTGCTAACAGTCAGTATCTAGATAGCATGTGTGAAATGCTTGATAACATATGTGATAACCGACCAATCAGCCTGTTACCAACCCTTATTAAACTTTTGGAAAAAATAGTGTTTGACCAGGTACAATGCTATTTTACAGTAAACAAATTGACAACAAACTTTCAGCATGCTTATAGGGAAGGACACTCAACAAACACAGCACTTACACAAATGACTGATGATTGGCTTAGAGAAATTGATTATAAAAAGATTGTGGGGGCTGTTTTGTCAGACTTCAGTGCGGCTTTTGAAATTATTGATCAAAGTCTGCTGCTGAAAAAACGTATGTGTTATGGTTTTACACCTCCTGCAATATTGGGGATATAGTTACCTGTCTAAATAAAAAAATCAAATTCATTTGTCACATACACATGGATAGCAGATGTTAATGCGAGTGTAGCTAAATGCTTGTGCTTCTAGTTCCGACAATGCAGTAATAACCAACAAGTAATCTAACCTAACAATTCCAAAACTACTACCTTATACACACAAGTGTAAAAGGATAAATAATATGTACATAAAGATATATGAATGAGTGATGGTACAGAATGGCATAGGCAAGATGCAGTAGATGGTATCGAGTACAGTATATACATATGAGATGAGTAATGTAGGGTATGTAAACAAAGTGGCATAGTTTAAAGTGGCTAGTGATACATGTATTACATAAAGATTCAGTAGATGATATAGAGTACAGTATATACATATACATATGAGATGAATAATGTAGGATATGTAAACATTATATTAAGTAGCATTGTTTAAAGTGGCTAGTGATATATTTTACATCAATTTCCATCAATTCTGTAACGGTTTTCATGTGGTGAAGGAGAGTCGGACCAAAACGCAGCGTGTAGATTGCGATCCATGTTTAATGAACAAAACGTAACACGAATCTAAAATACAAACACTACAAAACAAAGAACGTAACAAAAACCGAAACAGCCTATACTAGTGTAAACTAACATAGACAGGAACAAGGACACTAAGGACAATCACCCACAACAAACTCAAAGAATATGGCTGCCTAAATATGGTTCCCAATCAGAGACAACGATAAACACCTGCCTCTGATTGAGAACCACTCCAGACAGCCATAGACTTTGCTAGATCACCCCACTAGCTACAATCCCAATATATACACACCCACATACAAAAACCCATGCCACACCCTGGCCTGACCCAATACATAAAGATAAACACAAAATACTTCAACCAGGGCGTGACAGAACCCCCCTAAGGTGCGGACTCCCGAACGCACCTCAAAACAATAGGGAGGGTCCAGGTGGGCGTCTGTCCATGGTGGCGGCTCCGGCGCGGGACGTGGACCTCACTCAGTCAATGTCTTAGTCCCCTCTCCTCGCGTCCCTGGATAGTCCACCCTCGCCGCCGACCATGGCCTAGTAGTCCTCACCCAGAACCCCAGTGGACTGAGGAGCAGATTGGGACTGAAGGGCAGCTCAGGACTGAGGCAGCTCGGGACTGAGGGAAAGCTCGGGAGTGAGAGAAAACTCGGGAGTGAGAGAAAGCTCGGGAGTGAGAGGAAGCTCAGGAGTGAGAGGAAGCTCAGGAGTGAGAGGAAGCTCAGGCAGGTAGATAGATCTACCAGATCCTGGCTGACTGGCGGATCTGGCGGATCCTGGATGACTGGCGGATCTTGGCCGACTGGCAGATCCTGGATGACTGGCGGATCCTGGCCGACTGGCAGATCCTGGCCGACTGGCAGATCCTGGCCGACTGGCGGATCTGGAAGAGTCTGGTTGACTGGCAGATCTGGAAGAGTCTGGTTGACTGGCAGATCTGGAAGAGTCTGGTTGACTGGCAGATCTGGAAGAGTCTGGTTGACTGGCAGATTTGGAAGAGTCTGGTTGACTGGCAGATTTGGAAGAGTCTGGTTGACTGGCAGATTTGGAAGAGTCTGGTTGACTGGCAGATTTGGAAGAGTCTGGTTGACTGGCAGATTTGGAAGAGTCTGGTTGACTGGCAGATTTGGAAGAGTCTGGTTGACTGGCAGATCTGGAAGAGTCTGGTTGACTGGCAGATCTGGAAGAGTCTGGTTGACTGGCAGATCTGGAAGAGTCTGGTTGACTGGCAGATCTGGAAGAGTCTGGCTGACTGGCGGATCTGGAAGCTCCGTGCAGAATGACAGCTCTGGCTGCTCCATGCAGACTGACAGCTCTGGCTGCTCCATGCAGACTGACAGCTCCTTGCAGACTGGCAGCTCCTTGCAGACTGACAGCTCCGTGCAGACTGACAGCTCCTTGCAGACTGACAGCTCCTTGCAGACTGGCAGCTCCTTGCAGACTGACATCTCTGGCTGCTCCATGTAGACTGACAGCTCCTTGCAGACTGACAGCTCCTTGCAGACTGACAGCTCTGGCTGCTCCATGCAGACTGACAGCTCTGGCTGCTTCATGCAGACTGACAGCTCTGGCTGCTTCATGCAGACTGACATCTCTGGCTGCTCCATGCAGACTGACAGCTCCTTGCAGACTGACAGCTCCGTGCAGACTGACAGCTCCTTGCAGACTGACAGCTCCTTGCAGACTGGCAGCTCCTTGCAGACTGACAGCTCTGGCTGCTCCATGTAGACTGACAGCTCCTTGCAGACTGACAGCTCCTTGCAGACTGACAGCTCTGGATGCTCCATGCAGACTGACAGCTCTGGCTGCTCCATGCAGGCTGGCAGCTCTGGCTGCTCCATGCAGGCTGGCAGCTCTGGCTGCCCCATGCAGGCTGGCAGCTCTGGCTGCGCTGAACAGGCGGGAGACTCCGGCAGCGCAGGAGAGGAGAAAGGCTCTGGCTGCGCTGAACAGGCGGGAGACTCCAGCATCGCTGGAGAGGCGAGGCGCACTGGAGGCCTGATGCGTGGTGCTGGCACTGGTGGTACTGGACCGAGGACACGCACAGCAAGCCTGGTGCGGGGAGCTGCTACCGAAGGGCTGGGGTGTGGAGGTGGTACTGGATAGACCGGACCGTGCAGGCGCACTGGAGCTCTTGAGCACCGAGCCGGCCCAACCTTACCTGGCTCGATGCCCACTCTAGCCCGGCCGATACGAGGAGCTGGAATATACTGCACCGGGCTATGCACCCGCACTGGGGACACCGTGCGCACCACTGCATAACACGGTGCCTGCCCGGTCTCTATAGCCCCCCGGTAAGCACAGGGAGTTTGCGCCAATCTCTTACCTGGCATAGCAATACTCCCTGTGAGCCACCCCCCAATACATTTTTGGGGCTGACTCTCGGGCTTCCATCCGCTCTGCCGTGCTAGCTCCTCATAATGCCGCCTCTCTGCTTTTGCTGCCTCCAGCTCGGCTTTGGGGCGACAATAATCTCCAGGCTGTTCCCAGGGTCCTTTCCCGTCTAGAATCTCCTCCCAAGTCCATTTCTCCAAGTAGTGCAGCCTCTCCCACTGTAGTTGCTGCTGCTCCTGCTGCTGCTGCCTCTGTTGCCTCTCCTGCGGCTCCTGCCTGTTGACACGCTGCTTGGTCCGGTTGTGGTGGGTGATTCTGTAACGGTTTTCATGTGGTGAAGGAGGGTCGGACCAAAACGCAGCGTGTAGATTGCGATCCATGTTTAATGAACAAAACGTAACACGAATCTAAAATACAAACACTACAAAACAAAGAACGTAACGAAAACCGAAACAGCCTATACTAGTGTAAACTAACACAGACAGGAACAAGGACACTAAGGACAATCACCCACAACAAACTCAAAGAATATGGCTGCCTAAATATGGTTCCCAATCAGAGACAACGATAAACACCTGCCTCTGATTGAGAACCACTCCAGACAGCCATAGACTTTGCTAGATCACCCCACTAGCTACAATCCCAATATATACACACCCACATACAAAAACCCATGCCACACCCTGGTCTGACCCAATACATAAAGATAAACACAAAATACTTCGACAAGGGCGTGACAAATTCCCATTATTAAAGTAGCTGGAGTTGAGTCAGTGTGTTGGCAGCAGCCACTCGATGTTAGTGGTGGCTGTTTAACAGTCTGATGGCCTTGAGATAGAAGCTGTTTTCCAGTCTCTCGGTCCCTGCTTTGATGCACCTGTACTGACCTCGCCTTCTGGATGATAACGGGGTGAACAGGCAGCTTGGGTGGTTGTTGTCCTTGATGATCTTTATAGCCTTCCTGTGACATCGGGTGGTATAGCTGTCCTGGAGGGCAGGTAGTTTGCGCCCAGTGTTGCGTTGTGCACACCTCACTACCCTCTGGAGAGCCTCACGGTTGTGGGCGGAGCAGTTGCCGTACCAGGCGGTGATACAGCCCGACAGGATGCTCTCGATTATGCATCTGTAGAAGTTTGTGAGTGCTTTTGGTGACAAGCCGAATTTCTTCAGCCTCCTGAGGTTGAAGAGGCGCTGCACACTACTGTCCCATCAATGTGGATAGGGGGATGCTCCCTCTGCTGTTTCCTGAAGTCCACAATAATCTCCTTAGTTTTGTTGACATTGAGTGTGAGGTTATTTTCCTGACACCACACTCCGAGGGCCCTCACCTCCTCCCTGTAGGCCGTCTCGTCGTTGTTGGTAATCAAGCCTACCACTATAGTGTCGTCCGCAAACTTGATGATTGAGTTGAAGGCGTGCATGGCCACGCAGTCGTGGGTGAACAGGGAGTACAGGAGAGGGCTCTGAACACACCCTTGTGGGGCCCCAGTGTTGAGGATCAGCGGGGTGGAGATGTTGTTACCTACCCTCACCACCTGGGGGCGGCCCGTCAGGAAGTCCAGTACCCAGTTGCACAGGGCGCGGTCGAGACCCAGGGTTTCACATAGGTATTCCTCTTGTCCAGATGGGTTAGGGCAGTGTGCAGTGTGGTTGAGATTGCATCGTCTGTGGGTCTATTTGGGCAGTAAGCAAATTGGAGTGGGTCTAGGGTGTCAGGTAGGGTGGAGGTGACATGGTCCTTGACTAGTCTCTCAAAGCACCTCATGATGACGGAAGTGAGTGCTACGGGGCGGTAGTCGTTTAGCTCAGTTATCTTAGGTTACTTGGGAACAGGAACAATGGTGGCCCTCTTCAAGCATGTGGGAACAGCAGACTGGGATAAGGATTGATTGAATATGTCCTTAAACACACCAGCCAGCTGGTCTGCGCATGCTCTGAGGGCGCGGCTGGGGATACCGTCTGGGCCTGCAGCCTTGCGAGGGTTAACACGTTTAAATGTTTTACTCACGAAGGCTGCAGTGAAGGAGAGTCCGCATGTTTTGGTTGCGGAGCAAGACATGTCAGCTACTACAGTGACTGAAATGACTGCAACACTTATCAAAGAGTTGCAGTTAGTTTCAGAATGGGTGGCAAGGAATAAGTTAGTCCTAAATAATTCAAAAACTAAAAGCATTGTATTTGGGACAAATCATTCACTAAACCCTAAACCTCAACTAAATCTTGTAATAAATATTGTTGAAATTGAGCAAATTGAGGTGACTAAACTGCTTGGAGTTACCCTGGGTTGTAAACTGCCATGGTCAAAACATATTGATACAACAGTAGCTGATGGGGAGAAGTATGTCCATGATAAGAACCTGCTCTACCTTCTTCCTGCTCTACCTTCAACAATGCAGGTCCTACTGTTCAGTCGTTTGGTCAGGTGCCACAAAAAAGGACTGCATTTGGGTCAGAACAGGGCAGTACGGCTGGGACTTGGATGTACACAGAGAGCTAATATTAATAATATGCATGTCAATCTTTCCTGGCTCAAAATGGAGGTGAGATTGACTTCATCACTACTTGTTTTTATGAGAGGTATTGACAGGTTGAATGCACCGAGCTGTCTGTTTGAACTGCTGGCACACGGCTCGGACACCCATGCATACCCCACATGCCACCAGAGGTCTCTTCACAGTCCCCAAGTCCAGAACAGACTATGGGAGGCACACGGTACTACATAGAGCCATGACTACATGGAACTCTATTCCACATCAAGTAACTGATGCAAGCAGTAAAATTAGATTTAAAAAACAGATAAAAATACACCTTATGGAACAGCAGTGACTGTGAAGCAACACAGGCAGAGACGAATGCATATACACACACACGATAACATGCGCACTAGGCCCACATGTACACATGGATTTAGTACTGTAGATATGTGGTAGTGGTGTAGGGGCCTGAGGGCACACAGTTTGTTGTGAAATAAGTGAATGTATTGTTTTTAAAATGGTATGAATTGCCTTAATTTTGCATTGTAGGTCAAGTCACCAAAAGTGCAAACATTTAGTATGCATGGAAAGGGTACACCCTGATGGTCAATGTAAATCAATTAATTTCCTTATCATCCACATGACCTTGTATGCATCCTCCACATGCTCTGTCTAGCTAGCTCATTGTTTACAATAGTAAAAGGTCATTGGTAAAGATTGAAGCTTCTTCACCTGTATGTGTCCTATATTTTTTAAACAAACGCCATGACTTGAAAGCCCTGATTATAAGGTCATTTTAAGATGTGACGCTTGAAAATCCATTCAGATATTTTGGCACTGTAACGGCTCTCGTTTGTTGAATGAAGTGTTCATGATTTTAATATTCAAAAAACACTCAAACAAAATAACAAACTTGAAAGCGCACAGTTCTGTCAGGCACAGACACTAAACAGAAAACAAGATCCCACAAAAACCCCAAAGGAAAATGACAACTTATATATGATCCCCAATCAGAGACAACGATAGACAGCTGCCTCTGATTGGGAACCAATCAAAGAAATAGAAAACATAGACTTTCCCACCCGAGTCACACCCTGACCTAACCAAACATAGAGAATAATAAGGATCTCTAAGGTCAGGGCGTGACAGGCACAGTGACCCACTACCCAAGCCAGACTCAACGTGTTTCAAGTGGCCAAGAGACGTCATGTGATCTCATACTGCTATCTAGTGGATGGGAATCAGACAGAGGATATATTTTCATTGATGGATAGGTAGAGATGTCAGCGTTCTCCTCACACGTATATCAGTAATGTAAGGAGGAAACTGGCCATGTTCCAATAGGAATTTACAAATGTTTAGAGCATTACCATTTGGTAAATTCCTTTTGGAACAGTAATTGTTGTATCTCAAAACTTAGACTTTCAAACCTCTTATTCCCCAACATTGGGACAATTGGGGGAGCCCCACCCCATAAAAAAAAACATGTACATTTTGTTTTCTTTTGTTTGGTCTGATGCATCTGGGGTTCCATAGTAGTCTCATTGTTTCTGCCACCTTTATCAGAATTACACAGATCTTACCTTTCTAATAGCACTATGCATGTGTTCATAGGATTTATAGTTTTGAAACCCGAAATGTACTTTGTGGGTAGTATGCAATATTATGTGTTGTTTAGAAAATGCCACCAGAGGGCGTCAGACTTTAACAGGTTTAAGTTACCCATAGTAGCCTAAATTATAAAACCATAATAAAGCCTAAGTGTAGGCTACAACTTAATTTATTGTGTAGTTAGGTTATGGGGAATATTGGGGATATTATTTCAAGTGGAACCTTTACTTTCTGTTCTGGACTACTGCATCCTTATAGCACAGCTGAGTGAAGTCTACTGGTAGATACACGGGCACAACAGCAGGTGATTTTATTAAATTATAATAATTAAAACATGTGACAGAAACCTTCCCACCAAAATACATTTCAAGTAGGTATTCACAAAAGGGGTGACCCCGACCCCATTCACATGGGCCTCCCAAATTGAAAGAAGGGAATCTCTTTCCATAGCAAACAGACGATGAAAGACAAGGCGAGCGTTTCATTCTTTATTAGGCTGGCAGTTGGGTATCGCCAATCCATTAGGTCTGCAGCTCTCAACTGGACAAGCTCTTATTTCTAAACCACCAAGGATTTAACCATGTCAGTTAGGGCTTTGCTTGGCCTATATTTAAGAAACCTAAAGCCAGCCAGTTGACCAATTAGAATTGCATTCTGCATGCTTCACCTTTAAAACTCCTATAAGGACCTCATGCTGCATTATGCTCTAATTAATCTACAATGAAGTATTCATAGAATACAGGCTAGTGGGTAGAATGTGATAGATTATAGTCCAGAGCTGAGCACCCTAGTTGAATGTCTGTATCAGTTGTATTATTTCAGCCTAAGCACTCAGGACTTCATCCATCTCAGGGCCAATTTTTTCACCCAATATAGCATTTTAAATATGATAGTTGCGTGTGTGTGTGTGTGTGTGTGTGTGTGTGTGTGTGTGTGTGTGTGTGTGTGTGTGTGTGTGTGTGTGTGTGTGTGTGTGTGTGTGTGTGTGTGTGTGTGTGTGTGTGTGTGTGTGTGTGTGTGTGTGTGTGTGTGTTAATTAGGGTAGACTTCCCTGTTGCGTGAGAGTTGCTGCGCGAAACAGTGGTGCTATCGGTCCCAACCCGTGCTGGATAAAAATATTAACTTGTGCCTTCAACTTGTTGAATATCTCAGATGTAGAATTGTGTCGCTATATTTAAATAACAACTCTAACCTATGCTGCTCGCGATTTCTCCCGATGTCTGACAAAGGAGAGGAAAACGACAGCACCGAGCTAGCGCAGCTCCGGTGCTCTCCCTGTCCATCTCCACCCGGTCTCCCCGGAACCCCCTCTCCTCCACGGCAGCCGGACTTCTCCAGTCCCCCGGTGCTTCGAGACCCAGCCCCGGCTCCTCAGGACTGCCTCCACCCGTTTCAAGAGGACTGCAAACCTGGGTACTCCCCGCGCTTCACCCCGCCAAAGTTCACCCAGCGCCTGACGAAGACACGCGCTCCGTTCCGCCAAAGTCAGAATTCGCGCTCAGCAGCCGCGGCTGATAACTGCCCTGCAGCTGTCCCCTCCGCAGCGTTTCAGGACCGAGGACAGCGACTCCCCCGCGGACAGGACCAAGATGATTACGCGAACAACTGCACAGATCCAGATAAGCTACTAGAGCCGCCACGAGACAGCAGCGAGACCCAGCCACAGTGAGTCCACTCTTTTATTAATTCAGACAAGTTTATACCGTATTCAAATATGTGGAAACACAATTAGTTGTTAAAGAAGGATTCAGGACACTGAATCATGTGGGGTAGTGTATGTATAGGATACTCAAAATGTTATTCACGATGAGTGAATACAGTAAAGCCATATTTTTTGATTGCTTATATATTGGGATTGTGCAGACATATTCTACCCAGATATACTCCTCCCATTGGTCATGTATGGAGCTTTAGTGTTTTCACCCTGGACCTCAACATAGGCTACAGAGAGCACACAGCGGTGGTTGGTGTGTTGTCCAGTGACAGAGTTCTACTGTAGTTCCTTGTTGGTGTGTTGTCCAGTGACAGCGTTCTACTGTAGTTCCTTGTTGGTGTGTTGTCCAGTGACAGAGTTCTACTGTAGTTCCTTGTTGGTGTGTTGTCCAGTGACAGAGTTCTACTGTAGTTCCTTGTTGGTGTGTTGTCCAGTGACAGCGTTCTACTGTAGTTCCTTGTTGGTGTGTTGTCCAGTGACAGAGTTCTACTGTAGTTCCTTGTTGGTGTGTTGTCCAGTGACAGCGTTCTACTGTAGTTCCTTGTTGGTGTGTTGTCCAGTGACAGAGTTCTACTGTAGTTCCTTGTTGGTGTGTTGTCCAGTGACAGCGTTCTACTGTAGTTCCTTGTTGGTGTGTTGTCCAGTGACAGCGTTCTACTGTAGTTCCTTGTTGGTGTGTTGTCCAGTGACAGCGTTCTACTGTAGTTCCTTGTTGGTGTGTTGTCCAGTGACAGCGTTCTACTGTAGTTCCTTGTTGGTGTGTTGTCCAGTGACAGCGTTCTACTGTAGTTCCTTGTTGGTGTGTTGTCCAGTGACAGCGTTCTACTGTAGTTCCTTGTTGGTGTGTTGTCCAGTGACAGAGTTCTACTGTAGTTCCTTGTTGGTGTGTTGTCCAGTGACAGAGTTCTACTGTAGTTCCTTGTTGGTGTGTTGTCCAGTGACAGTGTTCTACTGTAGTTCCTTGTTGGTGTGTTGTCCAGTGACAGCGTTCTACTGTAGTTCCTTGTTGGTGTGTTGTCCAGTGACAGCGTTCTACTGTAGTTCCTTGTTGGTGTGTTGTCCAGTGACAGAGTTCTACTGTAGTTCCTTGTTGGTGTGTTGTCCAGTGACAGAGTTCTACTGTAGTTCCTTGTTGGTGTGTTGTTCCAGTGACAGTGTTCTACTGTGTTCCTTGTTGGTGTGTTGTCCAGTGACAGAGTTCTACTGTAGTTCCTTGTTGGTGTGTTGTCCAGTGACAGCGTTCTACTGTAGTTCCTTGTTGGTGTGTTGTCCAGTGACAGAGTTCTACTGTAGTTCCTTGTTGGTGTGTTGTCCAGTGACAGAGTTCTACTGTAGTTCCTTGTTGGTGTGTTGTCCAGTGACAGCGTTCTACTGTAGTTCCTTGTTGGTGTGTTGTCCAGTGACAGCGTTCTACTGTAGTTCCTTGTTGGTGTGTTGTTGACAGCGTTCTACTGTAGTTCCTTGTTGGTGTGTTGTCCAGTGACAGCGTTCTACTGTAGTTCCTTGTTGGTGTGTTGTCCAGTGACAGTGTTCTACTGTAGTTCCTTGTTGGTGTGTTGTCCAGTGACAGCGTTCTACTGTAGTTCCTTGTTGGTGTGTTGTCCAGTGACAGTGTTCTACTGTAGTTCCTTGTTGGTGTGTTGTCCAGTGACAGCGTTCTACTGTAGTTCCTTGTTGGTGTGTTGTCCAGTGACAGAGTTCTACTGTAGTTCCTTGTTGGTGTGTTGTCCAGTGACAGAGTTCTACTGTAGTTCCTTGTTGGTGTGTTGTCCAGTGACAGAGTTCTACTGTAGTTCCTTGTTGGTGTGTTGTCCAGTGACAGAGTTCTACTGTAGTTCCTTGTTGGTGTGTTGTCCAGTGACAGAGTTCTACTGTAGTTCCTTGTTGGTGTGTTGTCCAGTGACAGCGTTCTACTGTAGTTCCTTGTTGGTGTGTTGTCCAGTGACAGAGTTCTACTGTAGTTCCTTGTTGGTGTGTTGTCCAGTGTGTTCTAGTGACAGTGTTCTACTGTAGTTCCTTGTTGGTGTGTTGTCCAGTGACAGAGTTCTACTGTAGTTCCTTGTTGGTGTGTTGTCCAGTGACAGCGTTCTACTGTAGTTCCTTGTTGGTGTGTTGTCCAGTGACAGAGTTCTACTGTAGTTCCTTGTTGGTGTGTTGTCCAGTGACAGAGTTCTACTGTAGTTCCTTGTTGGTGTGTTGTCCAGTGACAGAGTTCTACTGTTCTACTGTAGTTCCTTGTTGGTGTGTTGTCCAGTGACAGTGTTCTACTGTAGTTCCTTGTTGGTGTGTTGTCCAGTGACAGAGTTCTACTGTAGTTCCTTGTTGGTGTGTTGTCCAGTGACAGCGTTCTACTGTAGTTCCTTGTTGGTGTGTTGTCCAGTGACAGCGTTCTACTGTAGTTCCTTGTTGGTGTGTTGTCCAGTGACAGCGTTCTACTGTAGTTCCTTGTTGGTGTGTTGTCCAGTGACAGCGTTCTACTGTAGTTCCTTGTTGGTGTGTTGTCCAGTGACAGCGTTCTACTGTAGTTCCTTGTTGGTGTGTTGTCCAGTGACAGAGTTCTACTGTAGTTCCTTGTTGGTGGGTTGTCCAGTGACAGAGTTCTACTGTAGTTCCTTGTTGGTGTGTTGTCCAGTGACAGAGTTCTACTGTAGTTCCTTGTTGGTGTGTTGTCCAGTGACAGTGTTCTAAACTATCTGTTGATAAGCAACTGCTTGCTAAGGTTCGGTATAGGCTAGGGTAAGTGTTAGTTGATAGTTAGTTGAAATGTTACTCATAGTCTGTAGAGAATCTACAAATGGACTATCCAAGTTAAGTGCTACCCCAGCGAACCATGCAAGCCTTAACTCGGGCCCTTGACACCACGGGGAGGGTAACGGATTCTACCACAACAGCGTGTTCGCGGTGCCTGTCTGTCCTTGAGTTGAGAGAGACTTGATTGATACCAGAGATGTAAACATGTAAACATGCAAATGAGCCAGTTTGACAAGATGGCCTATTGGAAATGTAATAGGAGATATTCCCAATGTAGGCCTGCAGTGTGTTTGCGTTTGATCTCTCAGGACCGTGTCTGCTCTTTGATACCGTATCATTAACCCTGAAAGCAATGTCTTTGAATAGAGGAAGCACGCATGCTCTCAGTTAGGTCTGACCAAAGCCCAGGCTGAGACAGAACATTGCTACTTCTTTTTCTCTCTTTAATGTAGCTACTGGTCTTTGATCTTAAACTGATTTTTTTTGTGTGTGTGTGTGTGTGTGTGTGAGTTCGTGTGTATGCATGTTATTATAGTAAACTCAAACTGAAACAAAAACCAAAACTAATTATGAAAAATCTATTAACTAAACTTAAATAAAATAATTAACAAACCGAAACCATACAGAAACTATTATCTTCGACTCCAAAACGAACTAAAATCAATTAAATAACAACATGAATTATGTTATTTAAAAAATATATATATTTTACTTTGGGCAATAGTAGAATTGGGTTTTCAAATTATACTTTTTTTCAAGCTGGTGAAAGTGGTGGGTAAATGGAGCCAGGAGATGATGTTTCATAAACACCTCGCTTGTTCATCACCATCACTAGTTATCACTATCAACAGGGAAACAATTGTCTAGGCAGCTAACTTTATTCTTCTTTCATGTACTACTATAGTTAAAAAGCATCGCATTGGTGAAAACATGACAGAGTTTCCTTCACCATATGTTTTGCACTAGTCTCGTCGCTGTTCCTTTAAATTCCAAGACACATTGAGATTGACTTTATCATTTAAACATAACCTATGACCTGACCTGTGTGTGTATGCGTGCGTGCGTGACCAGTGGGGCTACTGGTTGTGGAGTTAATGGTTAATGGATGGTTTCTCTGTTCCTCTGAGCCAGCGTAGATGGCGCGTGTGCACGTGTGCCTGTGTGTGTACGTGTGCGCGCGCGTGTGTGTGTGTGTGTGTGTGTGAGCGCGCGCGCGTGTGTGTGTGTGTGTGTGTGTGTGTGTGTGTGTGTGTGTGTGTGTGTGTGTGTGTGTGTGTGTGTGTGTGTGTGTGTGTGTGAGAGCCATCACAGACTGAGAGAAGCAACAGAGAGGGGACCAGGAATACAAACCTAAACTTCTCCCACCAACTTGTCTTCACAGCTTTCTCATTCATCCATTTCTGCACCTTCTCTCTCGTTTTCTCTTAGTTTTCCCTTTCTCCCTCTCTCTTTCTCTCTCTCTCTCTCTCTCTCTCTCTCTCTCTCTCTCTCTCTCTCTCTCTCTCTCTACCTCTCTCTCTCTCTCTCTCTCTCACCCACTCTCTCTCACCCTCACTCACTCAGTCACCCACTCTCTCTCTCTCTCTCTCTCTCTCCCTCTCTCTCTCTTTCTCTCTCTCTCTCTCTCTCTCTACCTGTTTCTCTCTCTCTCTCCCTCTCTCTCTCTCTCATTCTCTCTCTCTCTCTCACCCACTCTCTCTCTCACCCTCACACTCACTCACTCACTCCACTCTCTCTCTCTCTCTCTCTCTCTCTCTCTCTCTCTCTCTCTCTCTCTCTCTCTCTCTCTCTCTCTCTCTCTCTCTCTCTCTCTCTCTCCCCCTCTATCTCTCTCCCTCTCTCTCTCTCTCTCCCTCTCTCTCTCCCTCTCTCTCTCACCCGCTCTCTCTCCCTCGCTCTCTCTCTCCCTCGCTCTCTCTCTCTCTCTCTCTCTCTCTCTCTCATTCTCTCTCGCCAACTTTCCCTCTGATTGCAATTCGATTGGGCTGATGTCTATAATGATGGAAGATAATTATATTTCACATTGGAATCAGACATGAAATATGAGCAGATGGAGACAGTAGAGAATTCGAAGCAGAGACATATTGGAGTGAAATATACACTGATTGTACAAAATGTTAAGAACATCTTCCTAATTTTGAGTTGCACCCTCTTTTGCCCTCAGAACAGCCTCAATTCATCAGGGCATGGACTCTACAAGCTGTCGAAAGTGTTCCACAGGGATGCTGGCCCATGTTCCCTCAAATGTTTTTGGGCACTGAGCAAATTTCAGGTCTGCTGAGCGCAAACTAGAACTTTGTGAAAATTCTATGCAACTACCAGCACGTGTTTACTGTGAACCCTGAGATTGTACCTGTTATTTGCATTGCCCCTTAAATAACTTTAATAACTCTACCTACATGTACATATTACCTCAATTACCTCGACTAAGGGCTTGTAAGTAAGCATTTCACTGTAAGGTCTACTACACCTGTTGTATTCGGCGAATGTGACGAATAAAATTTGATTTGAAAAGCCAAGTAGGCTACTGTGGCTATTTGATAATTATGTAGGCCTACCAGAGTGGCCTACCAGAGTGGCCTACCAGAGTGGCCTACATAGTATTTGTGGCAGACATAGTATTTGCTAATAGTATTTGTAATTCATGTAGGTAGTCTTTGGGATCCTATTCAACCAATCAGAAGTGCTGATCTTTAACCCCTGCCACCTGAGATGGGTGGTTGATTGATGTGGTCAGATAACCACTGGTCATCACCGACCTCTGGTCACTGAAGCTCAGCGAGGCAGAGGCTGATGTGCAGCTGTAAGATCCTGTTGGGTTTTAGATGGGGAATTTGACTCTCTTCACACTCACTCATGCAATCACACGCAATCACACGCGCACACACACACACACACACACACACACACACACACACACACACACACACACACACACACACACACACACACACACACACACGTGCGCTTTCTTACGGTCTAAGGAGTTCTACTCAGCACTCAGCATTCTGATTTGTTTTCCTAGTAGGACAACCCTCCCTCTCTCTCCCTCTTTCTTTCTGTAACGGTTTTCTTTAGGTGAAGTAGAGGCGGACCAAAATGCAGCGTGGTTGTTATTCATTGTACTTTAATAAAGAAACTGTACACAAATAAACTAACAAAACAACAAACGTGCGAAAACCTAAAACAGTCGTATCTGGTGCAAAACACAGAGACGGGAACATACAAAGCAAACTATGGTCAGGGTGTGACACTTTCTCTCTCTCGCTCTCTCTCTATTTCTCTCAATTAAATTCAAATTGATTTATTGGCATGACGTAACAATGTACATATTGCCAAACCGTACCTTGGAGATTAAGTGATTAATTTACAATTATAAAAGCTATATAATTTACACACATCCAGGTACTTTCCTCAGGTGCTGAATTTGAAAGTAAACTCATGGAAAACAGAAAGAAAAACGCTGTACACTGCTGCTCATTCTCCCAGGTGATACTTATTTACAAAGATTCGACCTGTAGGTCTTCATCAGGCATCCATATCCCAGGTAGGGGTGGAAGGTCGTATATCCCTCACCTGGGATATGGATGCCTGATGAAGACCTACAGGTCGAAACAATGTAAATAAATATCAACTATGAGCATGAGCAGCAGTGTACAGCGTTTTTCTTTCATTTACAATTAGAACATCATTTAAAAAAATAATCATCAATATTTTCAACGGGACAACAGTAACAACAATAACCAACGGTCAAAATAACCTTACATTCAACCATAACAATAACAATGGCATAGAGGACATGTGCAGGTTGGTTGGTCTGTCAGACACTGTCACTCATCTTATGGCAGGCAGTAATGTCGTGCGCTGCCAACCCACAGCTCTCTGCGTCCTCCCCCAACAGGACTGGTAGCCTATCCTCATCAGAGAGGTCTTTGAAATCTTGAATAAGGTTTTGAAATTTGGGGAAATTACACTCTCTAATAGTTTTATCTTTGTTTCATTTTGTCAGGAAATGCAGCTCTGTCTCTGGTTCTGCAGTGGTGCAATGGTTGCACAGTCTTCCCTCTACAGGGATCCAGGTTTCCCTGTGTCTACCCTTCTCGTGCAGGAACCCCTAGACCCACTCCAATTTGCATACCACCCCAACAGATCCACAGATGCCGCAATCTCAATTGCACTCCACACTGCCCTTTCCCACCTGGACAAAAGGAACACCTAAGTGAGAATTCTGTTCATTGACTACAGCACAGTGTTCAACACCACAGTGCAAAAAAAGCTCATCACTAAGCTAAGGACCCTGGGACTAAACACATCCCTCTGCAACTGGATCCTGGACTTCCTGATGGTTAGGCAACAACACATCTGCCACACTATCCTCAACATGGGGGCCCCTCAGGGGTGCGTGCTTAGTCCCCTCCTGTACTCCCTGTTCACCCACGACTGCGTGGCCAAGCATGACTCCAACACCATCATTAAGTTTGCTGACGACACAACAGTGGTAGGCCTGATCACCGACAACGATGAGACAGCCTATAGGGAGGAGGTCAGAGACCTGGCAGTGTGGTTCCATTACAACAACCTCTCTCTCAATGTGAGCAAGACAAAGGAGCTGATCGTGGGCTAAAGGAAATGGAGGGCAGAACAGGCCCCCATTAACATCGACGGGGCTGAAGTGGAGCAGGTCGAGAGTTTCAAGTTCCTCGGTGTCCACATCACCAATGAACTATCATGGTCCAAACACAACAAGACAGTTGTGAAGAGGGCACGACAACACCATTTCCCCCTCAGGAGACTGAAAAGATTTGTCATGGGCCCCAGATCCTCAAAAAGCTCGAGAGCATCCTGACTGGTTACATCACCGCCTGGTATGTCAACTGCTCGGCATCTGACCATAAGGCACTACAGAGAGTAGCGCATACGGCCCAGTACATCATTGGGGCCAAGCTTCCTGACATCCAGGACCTATAAGTCATAGTTCTCTCTTCTACCGCACGGCAAGCGGTACCGGAGTGCCACGTCTAGGACCAAAAGGCTCATTAACAGCTTCTACCCCCAAGCCCCTCCTTTATTTTTACACTGTTGCTAGTCGCTGTTTATTATCTATGCGTAGTCACTTTACAAATGACCTCTACTAATCTGTATCCCCACACATTGACTTGGTACCGGTACCCCCTGTATATATCCTCATTATTGTTATTTTTTTTGTGTTACGTTTTTATTTATTTAAAAATGTTTTACTCTATTTCTTGAACTGCATTGTTGGTTAAGGCTTGTAAGTAAGCATTTCAGCGCATGTGACAAATTATATTTTATTTTATTTAAATGGCAAGGCTGTGCTCACTGAGCCCGTACTTTGTCAAGGTTTTTCTAAGGTTTTAATCAGTAACCATGGTCAAGTAGTTAGCCACGGTGTACTGTTGATTTAGGGCCAGATTGCAATGCATTTTGCTTTGTGCTTGTGTTTCCCAATAGGTAATGTAGTTTTGTTTTGACTGTTGTAATTTGGTTTATTCTGATTGATTGGATGTTCTGGTCTTGAGGCTTCAGGCTGTTAGTAGAACAGGTTTGTGAACTCAGCCCCAGGACCAGCTGGATGAGGGGACTGAGGCTTCAGGCTGTTAGTAGAACAGGTTTGTGAACTCAGCCCCAGGACCAGCTGGATGAGGGGACTGAGGCTTCAGGCTGTAGGTAGAACAGGTTTGTGAACTCAGCCCCAGGACCAGCTGGATGAGGGGACTGAGGCTTCAGGCTGTATGTAGAACAGGTTTGTGAACTCAGCCCCAGGACCAGCTGGATGAGGGGACTGAGGCTTCAGGCTGTAGGTAGAACAGGTTTGTGAACTCAGCCCCAGGACCAGCTGGATGAGGGGACTGAGGCTTCAGGCTGTATGTAGAACAGGTTTGTGAACTCAGCCCCAGGACCAGCTGGATGAGGGGACTGAGGCTTCAGGCTGTAGGTAGAACAGGTTTGTGAACTCAGCCCCAGGACCAGCTGGATGAGGGGACTGAGGCTTCAGGCTGTATGTAGAACAGGTTTGTGAACTCAGCCCCAGGACCAGCTGGATGAGGGGACTCTTTTCTTTGCTCAGCTCTTTTTCTGCCCTGCATGTGTTGTTTGTAGTTTTCCTCTTGACACGTAGGAGAATCTTACAGACCACAATGGTTTCAGGCTTTAATGGGGTGTTTGTCCCATTGGGTGAAATCTTGTTTTGAATGTGGAGCCCACACCTCTCTGCCATGAAGTGCAATTAATTCAACGACACATTTAATGACACAAGTTTTAGCCAAATTTTAATAGGTATTTCAATTTGAATTGGTTTTGTAATGGTGTAAAATGCCCTGCTTGCTTTCTTTCTCAGGCCATTCAGATCAAATCAAATCTAATTTCAGTTGTCACATGAGCTGAATAGAACAGGTTCACCTTACAGTGAAATGCTGACTTACAAGCCCCAGCAATGCAGTTTAAATAAAAAGGAAATATATACGGATAAGAATAAGAAATAAAAGTAACAAGTAGTTAAAGAGCAGCAGTAAAATAACAATAGCGAGACTATATACAGAGGGGTACCGGTACAGAGTCAATGTGTGGGGGCACCGGTGTCGAGGTATTTCAAGTAATATGTACATGTAGGTAGAGTTATTAAAGTGACTATGTAGATAACAACAGAGAGTAGCAACGGTGTAAAAGAGGGGGGGGGGGCAAAGCAAATAGTCTGGGAAGCCATTTGATTAGGTGTTCAGGAGTCTTATGGCTTGGTGGTTGAAACTGTTTAGAAGCCTCTTGAACCTAGACTTGGAGCTCCGGTACCGCTTGCCGTGCGGTAGCAGAGAGAACAGTCTATGACTAGAGTGGCTGGAGTCTTTGACAATTTTTAGGGCCTTTCTCTGATACCAGCTGGTATAGAGGTCCTGGATGGCAGGAAGCTTGGCCCCAGTGATGTACTGGGCTGTACGCACTACCCTCTGTAGTGCCTTGCGGTCGGAGGCCGAGCAGTTGCCATACCAGGCAGTGATGCAACCAGTCAGGATTCTCTCGATGGTGCAGCTATAGAACCTTTTGAGGATCTGAGTACCCATACCAAATGTGTTCAGTCTAGTGAGGGGGAATAGGTTTTGTCGTGCCATCTTCACAACTGGCTTGGTGTGCTTGGACCATGTTAGTTTGTTGGTGATGTTGACACCAAGGAACTTGAAGCTCTCAACCAACCCCGTCGATGGGAATGGGGGCGTGCTCGTTCCTCCTTTTCCTGCAGTCCACAATAATCTCCTTTGTCTTGATCACGTTGAGGGAGAGGTTGTTGTTCTGGCACCACACGGCCAGGTCTCTGAGCTCCTCCCTATAGGCTGTCTCATCGTTGTTGGTGATCAGGCCTAACACTGTTGTGTCATCGACAAACTTAATGATGGTGTTGGAGTCGTGCCTGGCCATGTAGTCATGAGGGAACAGGGAGTACAGGAGGGGACTGAGCACGCACCCCTGAGGGGCCCCTGTGTTGAGGATCAGCGTGGCGGATGTGTTGTTATCTACCCTTACCACCTGGGGGCGGCCTGTCAGGAAGTCCAGGATCTTTGCCTCACTGCCTTCACTGCCTCAGTTTGGTTTCCAGTTGAGGTTATTTTTAAACCTTAGTAATGGGTCTAGTTCCCTGAGATATGGATCTTCTCTGGAAAATCATTATTTTTGTCTCAGGGCCCTGATCTGGCCCAGGATCTAGCAGGTCCAGGCTCTGCTGTCGGCCATGTGCTGTGGGTGACAGCAGTCTCTCTCTTTCTCTCTCTTGCTCTCTCTCTCTCTCTCTCTCTCTCTCTCTCTCTCTCTCTCTCTCTCTCTCTCTCTCTCTCTCTCTCTCTCTGTCTTTCTCTCTCTCTGTCTTTCTCTCTCTCTCTCTCTTTCTCTCTCTCTCTGTCTTTCTCTCTCTCTTTTCTCTCTCTCTGTCTTTCTCTCTCTCTCTGTATTTCTCTCTCTGTCTTTCTCTCTCTTTTTCTCTCTCTCTCTCTCTCTGTCTTTCTCTTGCTCTCTCTCTCTCTTTCTCTCTTTCTCTCTCTCTCTCTCTCTCTTTCTCTCTCTCTGTCTTTCTCTCTCTGTCTTTCTCTCTCTTTCTCTCTCTCTCTGTCTTGCTCTTGCTCTCTCTCTCTCTCTGTCTTTCTCTCTCTCTCTCTCTGTCTTTCTCTTGCTCTCTCTCTCTCTCTCTCCATTTAAACTTTAATAATAATGAAATTGTGAAAAATATGAACCTTCCACCCATGAGGCTTTTGGTTATTGACAGCAGGAAAGGGATACCCCTTGCTTAACCATTTCTTCTATCTCCCCCTCTCTCTCGCCCTCCCTCCCTCCCTCCTCCCCCTTCTCTAGAGTGGAAGCCATGCATCGTAGACACACCACAGTGCGGGAGAAGGGGCGTCGCCAAGCCGTGCGAGGACCCGCCTACATGTTTAACGAGCGTGGCTCGGCCCTGACACCCGAGGAAGAGGGTTTCCTTGATGCCGCCGAGTACGGCAACATCCCAGTGGTTCGCAAGATGCTGGAGGAGTCCAAGACCCTTAACTTCAACTGTGTGGACTACATGGGCCAGAATGCATTGCAGCTGGCGGTGGGAAACGAACACTTGGAAGTGACTGAGCTGTTGTTAAAGAAGGAGGGGCAAGCCAGAGTGGGTGACGGGCTCCTATTGGCTATATCTAAAGGCTATGTGCGTATTGTGGAAGCCATATTAGGGAACCCGGCATTTAGCCAGGGGCTGCGGCTCACTCTGAGTCCCCTTGAACAGGAGCTACGGGATGACGATTTTTACGCTTACGACGAAGACGGGACTCGGTTTTCTCACGACGTCACCCCTATCATCCTAGCAGCACACTGTCAGGAATATGAGATTGTACATATCCTGCTCACCAAGGGGGCCCGCATTGAGAGGCCTCACGACTACTTCTGTAAGTGCAATGAGTGTGCAGAGAAGCAGAGGAGGGACTCATTCAGCCACTCCCGCTCCAGGATGAACGCTTATAAAGGGCTGGCCAGTGCTGCCTACCTGTCCCTGTCTAGTGAGGATCCTGTATTCACCTCGCTGGAGCTCAGCAACGAACTGGCCAGACTGGCTAACATAGAGACTGAGTTTAAGGTGAGTTTAATAGGCCAGACTGGCTAACATAGAGACTGAGTTTATGGTGAGTTTAACAGGCCAGGCTGGCTAACATAGAGACTGAGTTTAAGGTGAGTTTAACAGGCCAGGCTGGCTAACATAGAGACTGAGTTTAAGCTGAGTTTAACAGGCCAGACTGGCTAACATAGAGACTGAGTTTAAGCTGAGTTTAACAGGCCAGGCTGGCTAACATAGAGACTGAGTTTAAGCTGAGTTTAACAGGCCAGACTGGCTAACATAGAGACCTGAGTTTAACAGGCCAGGCTGGCTAACATAGAGACTGAGTTTAAGGTGAGTTTAACAGGCCAGGCTGGCTAACATAGAGACTGAGTTTAAGCTGAGTTTAACAGGCCAGGCTGGCTAACATAGAGACTGAGTTTAAGGTGAGTCTAACAGGCCAGGCTGGCTAACATAGAGACTGAGTTTAAGCTGAGTTTAACAGGCCAGACTGGCTAACATAGAGACTGAGTTTAAGGTGAGTTTAACAGGCCAGACTGGCTAACATAGAGACTGAGTTTAAGGTGAGTTTAACAGGCCAGACTGGCTAACATAGAGACTGAGTTTAAGGTGAGTTTAACAGGCCAGACTGGCTAACATAGAGACTGAGTTTAAGGTGAGTTTAACAGGCCAGACTGGCTAACATAGAGACTGAGTTTATGGTGAGTTTAACAGGCCAGGCTGGCTAACATAGAGACTGAGTTTAAGGTGAGTTTAACAGGCCAGGCTGGCTAACATAGAGACTGAGTTTAAGCTGAGTTTAACAGGCCAGGCTGGCTAACATAGAGACTGAGTTTAAGGTGAGTTTAACAGGCCAGGCTGGCTAACATAGAGACTGAGTTTAAGCTGAGTTTAACAGGCCAGGCTGGCTAACATAGAGACTGAGTTTAAGCTGAGTTTAACAGGCCAGACTGGCTAACATAGAGACTGAGTTTAAGCTGAGTTTAACAGGCCAGGCTGGCTAACATAGAGACTGAGTTTAAGCTGAGTTTAACAGGCCAGGCTGGCTAACATAGAGACTGAGTTTAAGCTGAGTTTAACAGGCCAGGCTGGCTAACATAGAGACTGAGTTTATGCTGAGTTTAACAGGCCAGGCTGGCTAACATAGAGACTGAGTTTAAGCTGAGTTTAACAGGCCAGGCTGGCTAACATAGAGACTGAGTTTAAGGTGAGTTTAACAGGCCAGACTGGCTAACATAGAGATTGAGTTTAAGGTGAGTTTAACAGGCCAGACTGGCTAACATAGAGACTAAGTTTAAGGTGAGAGATGATGGAACACAAAACAAAGACAACACACACACGCAAACACACACACAGACACACTAAACAGAAAACACACACACTAGAGACCGAGTTTCAGGAGAGAGATCAGAACACTTCAAATCAAAGTTTATTTTTCACGTGCGCCGAATACAACAGGTAGACCTTACAGTGAAATGATTACTTACAGGCTCTAACCAACAGTGCAAAAAATGTATTAGTTGAACAAAAGGTAAGTAAAGAAATAAAACAACAGTAAAAAGACAGGCTATATACAGTAGCGAGACTATAAAAGTAGCGAGGCTACATACAGACACCGGTTAGTCAGGCTGATTGAGGTAGTATGTACATGTAGATATGGTTAAAGTGACTATGCCTATATGATGAACAGAGAGTAGCAGTAGCGTAAAGAGGGGTTGGCGGGTGGTGGGACACAATGCAGATAGCCCGGTTAGCCATTTGATTACCTGTTCAGGAGTCTTATGGCTTGGGCGTAAAAACTGTTGAGAAGCCTTTTTGTCCTAGATTTGGCACCCCAGTACTGCTTGCCATGCGGTCGCAGAGAGAACAGTCTATGACTGGGGTGGCTGGGGTCTTTGACAATCTTCAGGGCCTTCCTCTGACACCACCTAGTGTAGAGGTCCTGGATGGTAGACAGCGTAGCACCAGTGATGTACTGGGCTGTACGTACTACCCTCTGTAGTGCCTTGCGGTCGGAGGCAGAGCAATTGCCATACCAAGCAGTGATGCAACCAGTCATGCTCTCGATGTTCCAGCTGTAGAACCTTTTGAGGATCTCAGGACCCATGCTAAATCTTTTTAGTTTCCTGAGGGCTTTGTTTGCCCTCTTTACGAATGTCTTGGTGTGTTTGGACCATTCTAGTTTGGTGTTGATGTGGACACCATACACCACACACACAACAATGGGACTCTCCAGAACTGATTTGAAGTCACACAATAATCAGCGGTATGCTTTGATACTTTCTACGGTGTGTAGGAACAGAGAGCAGTATCTGAGAGAGAGAGAGAGAGAGAGAGAGAGAGAGAGAGAGAGAGAGAGAGAGAGAGAGAGAGAGAGAGAGAGAGAGAGAGAGAGAGAGAGAGAGAGAGAGAGAGAGAGAGAGAGAGAGAGAGAGAGAGAGAGAGAGAGAGAGCGAGAGAGAGAGAGAGAGAGAGAGAGAGAGAGAGAGAGAGAGAGAGAGAGAGAGAGAGAGAGATTTTCTGCGATTGATCTTCTCTGCTATGAGTCTTTGGCTCAGGACTGAGGCTGGTTTGCTTTTCTGACTCACTACTTCTACACACACATATGCATGCAGAAACATACGCCAGGTGCATTCAGAAAGTATTCAGACCCCTTTTCCCACATTTTGTTACGTTACATCCTTATTCTAAAATGGATTCAATAAGAAGATTATCCTCATCAATCTACACACAATACCCCATAATGACAAAGTAAAAACAGGTTAAAAATAAAAATGTAGAATAATTTTAGAATAAGGCTGTCACATAACAAAATGTGGATAAAGTCAAGGGGTCTGAATACTTTCCCAAGGCACTGTATACACTCATACTGTACACACGTTAACATGTTAACAGCACACAATTGGGTCTTGAGTTTCATGCTGCAGTGTGGGATATACAGCCACAAGGACGGGAACATGATTTAAGCCCAGAAGCTATGGGAGGGAGGTGAGGCAGAGGGGAATATTTTGGCATTGGGGGGGTCAGGTAAAGGGAAGAGAAGGGTACAGTCCAGACGGGTGCTTGGGTCGGCATTTGTCGTGACTAGAGCTGTCTGTCTGTAAATGAGAAATAGTCTCCTGGGGGACGTAGTTCTATTACGCTCCATGTCTCTCATTACACATTCATTATAACCTGTTTCGCTCTCTCTCCTCCCTCTCCAATCTTCTCTCTCCCTCTCACTCTAACCTCCCTCTCCCATCTTCTCTCACTCTAACCTCCCTCTCATCCTCCATCTCTCTCCCTCTCACTCTAACCTCCCTCTCACTCTAACCTCCCTGTCTCCCTCTCACTCTCTCCTCCCTCTCATCCTCCATCTCACTCTCTCCTCCCCCTCATCCTCCCTCTCCTCCCTCTCATCCTCCATCTCTCTCCCTCTCACTCTCTCCTCCCTCTCTCTCCATCTCTCTCCCTCTCACTCTCTCCTCCCTCTCATCCTCCATCTCCCTCACTCTCACTCTAACCTCCCTCTCATCCTCCATCTCTCTCCATCTCTCTCCCTCTCACTCTCTCCTCCCTCTAACCTCCCTCTATCTTTCCCTCTCTCTAACCTCTATTTCAATGAAAGGAAGGACATTATGAATCTAAGGTGCTGTTGCCACCAGTGATGTCATTGCCCTCTGCAGTGTTTGTGTGCAGTATCAGCCCTGTTTTTATTTTTTTTATTTAACTAGGCAAGTCAGTTAAGAACAAATTCTTATTTTCAATGACGGCCTAAGAACAGTGGGTTAACTGCCTAGTTCAGGGGCAGAACGCCAGATTTGTACCTTGTCAGCTCGGGGCTCGAAATTGCAACCTTTCGGTTACTAGTCCAACACTCTAACCACAAGGCTACGCTGTTGTCCCGGGTGATGTTGACAAGGTGTCATGTATTGTCCAAGTGGGTTAAGGTGTAGGGACAACACACAATGTGGTCCTAATGTTAGGGATAGGGATTGTAGCAGACGATGTGTCAATGGTAGAGATAAGACTAGGGTCATAATGTTAGATGTGTGTTCCTTTTGATGCTGTGAATTTGATGCAGATCATTTGTAACAAGTCCCACATTCATCTTACATTAGTTTGGCGTTGTCTGTCCCCCGACCGGCTAGACAGGTCCATCGCTCTCCTGTAGTGCCCCTGGACAGGACAGACAGACAGATACACACACACACACACACATGCATACACACACTCAGTATCAATGAATCAGAATCACCTTAATTCACACATACATGATCAATGTTTCAATTGTTTCAAGGCTTAAAAATCCTCTTCATCAGAATCCAAGTCACCTTTATTCACCAATTATATTTCCACATACTGAGAGTTTTACTTGGTGATATGGTGCTGCTAGTGATAGACAACATACTGAGAGTTTTACTTGGTGGTATGGTGCTGCTAGTGATAGACAACATACTGAGAGTTTTACTTGGTGGTATGGTGCTGCTAGTGATAGACAACATACTGAGAGTTTTACTTGGTGATATGGTGCTGATATAGCAGTGAATTTTAGACACAGATTAAACCACAAAGACCAGGGAGGTTTTCCAATGCCTCACAAAGAAGGGCACCTATTGGTAGATGGGTCAAAAAAACAAAAAACAGATGTTGAATATCCTTTTGAGCATGGTAAAGTTATTAATTACCTCAATACAATACACCCAGTCACTACAAAGATACAGGCATCCTTCGTAACTCAGTTGCCAGAGAGGAAGGAAACTTCTCAGGGATTTCACCATGAAGCCAATGGTCACTTTAAAACAGTTACAGAGTTTAACGGCTGTGATAGGAGGACACCGAGATGGATCACCAACATAGTAGTTACTCCACAATACCAACCTAAATTATAGAGTGAAAAAAAGAAAGCCTATACTCAATAAAAAATATTAAAAATATGCATTTCAGTCTCTGTCAACATTTAGCTCGACAAACCATTTTGACTGGTCCTGGTCCATTGGTTGGCAGATTTAGTATGTTTTCGTGCAAATGAAATACACTGATGGATTCTTTGTTGTGTGCACGCATGTGCATGTCCACACGCATGGGTTTGAGTGCATGTGTCAAGCTTGAATTTGTGGGTGTGTGGTTCTTTGTTTATGAGTGTTTATGTGTGTGTTAGCATATCTGAGGGACCTCAAGCACTGGCCTGCAGAGCTCTGTGGGGTTCAAGGGAGCACATAAGGAGGCGGGAGTATGGAAGGATGGAAGAAGGAGCAATGGGTGAATGGATGAACGAGGCAGAGAAATATAAGAATGAGATAGGAAGAGATACAGGAAGAGATATTTGTGGTTTAGAGAGGGAGAGGGAGTGTTTGGAAAATAAATCAAAATGTTTATGTGAAAGAGAGATGGCACAATATGAAGGGATGGGAGAGAAGGAGGGGGGGAGTGTGATGTCAGAGCAGAAAGCTGTGAAATTGTCTCTAGAGCTGCACCTGGTTTTCCAACAGCTAGTCAAGTCATTATACAAACACTAGTTGGACAGGAACATTGTACCACTCTCATCTCTCTCTTCTCTCCCTCTACAGGAACATTCTACCACTCTCATCTCTCTCTTCTCTACAGGAACATTCTACCACTCTCATCTCTCTCTTCTCTCCCTCTACAGGAACATTCTACCACTCATCTCTCTCTTCTCTCCCTCTACAGGAACATTCTACCACTCTCACCTCTCTCTTCTCTCCCTCTACAGGAACATTCTACCACTCTCATCCCTCTCTTCTCTCCCTCTACAGGAACATTCTACCACTCATCTCTGTCTTCTCTCCCTCTACAGGAACATTCTACCACTCTCATCTCTCTCTTCTCTCCCTCTACAGGAACATTCTACCACTCATCTCTCTCATCTCTCTCTCTACAGGAACATTCTACCACTCATCTCTCTCTTCTCTCCCTCTACAGGAACATTCTACCACTCATCTCTCTCTTCTCTCCCTCTACAGGAACATTGTACCACTCTCACCTCTCTCTTCTCTCCTTGTACAGGAATATTCTACCACTCTCATCTCTCTCTTCTCTCCCTCTGCAGGAATATTCTACCACTGTCATCTCTCTCTTCTCTCCCTGTACAGGAATATTCTACCACTCTCATCTCTCTCTTCTCTCCCTCTGCAGGAATATTCTACCACTCTCATCTCTCTCTTCTCTCCCTGTACAGGAATATTCTACCACTCTCATCTCTCTCTTCTCTCCCTCTGCAGGAATATTCTACCACTCTCATCTCTCTCTTCTCTCCCTGTACAGGAATATTCTACCACTCTCATCTCTCTCTTCTCTCCCTCTACAGGAACATTCTACCACTCATCTCTCTCTTCTCTCCCTACACAGGAACATTCTACCACTCATCTCTCGCTTCTCCTTATCTTCTGCACCTTTAAGGGGGGGCTGAAATTCCTGATTTAGCCTTGGTTTCAATTTTCCTCATTAGGAAATGCGACTGAGAGAAATATTTGAGTCTTGGAGGTGTGCTTTGACGTGCGTGTCTCTTGTGTGTGTGTTGTAACGAGGGAAGTGTTTGTACTTTCACTATGCCAAAATGGAAACCCAAATAGTCACTCCCCCATCTAGAAACCGTCTAACCAGGTCTTGTTTCTGGAAGTAGCCTAGGCTAGCTAGGAAGCTAGTTAACTTTTTCCCCCAATTAGTTTCAGTCAGCCATGGGTGACCGTGGCAAAGTTGGTAATACTTTGGATAGTGTATCTATGGGGATAGTTAGGGATCATCAATAAATTGCACAGTGTAAATGGAACAATATTTTCATGTTGCACATCTTTTAGTTATCTTATTAAATGCTTTCAATATTTGTAGTTTAATTTTTACAATTTAGAGTTGGTTAGAGGTTTTTAAGTCATTGAAATGTTCTTGACGTTTTCAGCTATTGACATTTAAAAATATTGTTGCATGTACATTGTGTCATTTACTGATGGTCCCTTACTATCCCCACATATGGATATCAGATGTCAAACCAAATTGCCCATGGGTAATATGATTGGGTCGTGTGCAGCTGCACTCCAAATGAATGATTACTTTGGTGCTGCGAGCTGTGGGAAGGATTTAAATGAACACAACCCAAGGAAAGCTCAGTACCTTTCATTATGTGACATACAATCTTTTCCAAATGGTCTTGCAGATCTCACTTTTGGAGAAGTCTGACTTTATGACCAAAATGATCCCATTAACTCTAAGGTCGATGTCCGCACCCCGCGGAAATCTTATAAACATAACAAAAATTACCCATAAAAATCTGTCAGTTTAAACTAGAGATATCTGTTGTTTTGCATTGTATCGACAACATCCGCCTATGTAACACCATCTGCGGTGAAAGGTGACCAAGCCAGAGTGGTCTACTCTACCGGAGCGTCCGAACGGTTTGGCCTAGAAACTATTATGACCTCTCACTAACACGATGGTGTGTGTTCTCTATGACCCCCACAAGCATCTTGGGACTTGTCTGAAGTTGGTACAGCTGATCTGCCAACTTCTGTCTGTAGCGTCTGAGCAGTTTGGGCTATGACCCATCTGTGTAAAGGTGAGACACTCACGAACACGTACATGTGGGTTTTACTCTAGGGCGCCCACAGGCCTCAGAAGACTGATCAGAAGGTCCCCTGGTAGCAGTTGAACAAATAACTGGAGTATATATGGACACTGGTTAGTTCCAAAGATAAGGGGTTAACACATGTCCCAAAAAAATAACACATTTTTCCTGATCTTTGTTATGTTTCTCAGATAAAGGACAGACACTCAAAACAAACGTCCTTTGTATTTTGGGGGGACTATCTGTTGTTGCATGTAGTGAATCTGTTAGTCAATGCATTTGTATGGGCTAATAGGAAGGCCAAAAATAATGTTTCATCAAATGTTTTTTCTCAATTTTTTTTAACACTTCAAATCAAATAGCTAAATGATTGTTAGTTTGACCTTCTTAAAACAATTCCATATAACTTAGTAGAACCCCCCTCCCCCAATATTGATTCCACATAGACTGTTTTCTATCAGAGAAGTTGTTCATATCTTTCAGTTGCTCTTTAATAGCCTCCAGTATTTATGCTGCAGTAGTTTGTGTCGGGGGGCTAGGGTCAGTCTGTTATATCTGGAGTATTTCTCCTGTCTAATCTGGTGTCCTGTGTGAATTTAAGTAGGTTCTCTCTAATTCTCTATTTCTTTCTTTCTTTCTTTCTTTCTTTCTTTCTTTCTTTCTCTCGGAGGACCTGAGCCCTAGGACCATGCCTCAGGACTACCTGGCATGATGACTCCTTGCTGGCCCAAGTCCACCTGGCCATGCTGCTGCTCCAGTTTCAACTGTTCTGCCTGCGGCTATGGAACCCTGACCTGTTCACCAGACGTGCTACCTGTCTGTCCCAGACCTGCTATTTTCAACTCTCTAGAGACAGCAGGAGTGGTAGAGATACTCTTAATGATCGGCTATGAAAAGCCAACTGACATTTACTCCTGAGGTGCTGACTTGTTGCACCCTTGACAACTACTGTGATTATTATTATTTGACCACGCTGGTCATTTATGAACATTTGAACACCTTGGCCATGTTCTGTTATAATCTCCACCCAGGAAAGCCAGAAGAGGACTGGTCACCCCTCATAGCCTGGTTCCTCTCTAGGTTTCTTCCTAGGTTTCGGCCTTTCTAAGGAGTTTTTCCGCGCGACCGTGCTTCTACACCTGCATTGCTTGCTATGTGGGGTTTTAGGCTGGGTTTCTGTACAGCACTTTGATATATCAGCTGATGTAAGAAGGGCTATGTAAATAAATTTGATTCATGTCTCTTTCCTTTTCTCTCCCCTTTTCTCTCCTCTCTTTCCATCCTTGCTATTTTCATGTGTCCCTTTCTCGGCCACAATCTCTATCCTCCCACCATTCAACCTCCCCCTCACTTCCTTTCTCTCTCTCAATAGAATGACTACAGGAAGTTGTCCATGCAGTGTAAGGACTTTGTCGTGGGGGTGTTGGACCAGTGCAGAGACACAGAGGAGGTGGAGGCCATCTTGAACGGTGACGTGGACAATGCCCCGCCCAGCGGAAACAACCGGCCCTGCCTCGAACGCGTCAAACTGGCCATTAAATATGAGGTCAAAAAGGTGAGAAACCCTAACCAGGACTGCAACCTGACTGCATTGCTTGACACTGTTGTAAATGACTAACATTACATTTTGTTTTAGTTTACATGCCAGTATTTATATGAGAGCATCAGTGGTGTAAAAAGTACCCAATTTTCATACTTGAGTAAAAGTAAAGATACCAAAAAAGATATACTTAAGTATCAAAAGTAAAAGTACAAGTATAAATCATTTCAAATTCCTTATATTAAGCAAACCAGATGGCCATATTTTCTATTTTTTTAATTAACAGATTGCCACAGCCAAGCTCCAACACTCAGATATCATTTACAAGCGAAGCATGTGTTTAGTGAGTCCATCTGTTACGATCGTCGTAGTGAGCAGAACAAGGGCGCAGCGTGATGGAAGATCCACATCTTTATTACAGTGAAACTTTAAACAAAAACAATAAACCAATAACAAAACGTGAAAGTAGTGGTGCACATGCACAAACACAAAACAATATCCCACAAACACAGGTGGGAAAAATGGTTACCAGCTGCCTCTAATTGGGAACCATACAAAACACCAACATAGAAAATTTTAACTAGAACACCCCCTAGTCACGCCCTGACCTACTACACCATAGAGAACCAAGGGCTCTCTATTGTCAGGGCGTGACAGTACCCCCCCCCCAAAGGAGCGGACTCTGGCCACAAAATATGAAACCAAATGGGGGGTTAGAGGGGATGACTAGTGTCGGTGGCGGCTCCGGTGCAGGTCGTAGCCCCCCCAGACCCCGGATCTGACCATGGCGCCGGGCTGAACGCCGTGCCTGGACTAGGCACCGGAGCAGAGGAGGGCTCCGCCCCTGGAGGTGGGTTGGACGCCGTGCCTGGACTGGGCACCGGCGCAGAGGGCTCTGGCCCTGGAGCTGGGTTGGACGCCGTGCCTGGACTGGGCATCGGCGCAGAGGTAGGCTCCAGCCATGGAGCTGGGCTGGCCGCCGTGCCTGGACTGGGCACCGGCGCAGAGGAAGGCACAGGCCTTGGAGCAGGACTGGACGCCGTGCTTGGACTGTGCATCAGCGGAGAGGAAGGCTCCGGCCTTGGAGCTGGCACCGGAAATACCGGGCTGGGGTGAGGCACTGGAGGCCTGGTGTGTGGAGATGGCACAGGTGGCACCGGACTGGTGACACGCACTTCAGGTCGGATGCCGTGCAGAACACACCTACATAACATTTCTCTCATCTCTCTCTCTCCCAACTTCTCCATCGCCTCCCTGACGGTCTCTGACTCTTCAGGGTGAGTACGGGGAGCTGGCACAGATGGCAGCGGACTGAGGACCCACTCTTCCAATCTCCGCTGTTCCGCCGACCACCCCTAATGCCCCCCAAAAGAATCTTAAGGTTTCTGTGGCCGCGGTCCCCTTCCACCTTCCTTGGTGTCTCCTTCCAAGGAAGGGTCTCACAACCTCCCATAATTTCTTCCCAGGTCCAAAACTCCTTTACCTCCGTCACACACTGCATGGTCCTTGCTTGGTGGGATATTCTGTCACACTCGTGATTAAAGATGGACCAAGGTGCAGCGTGATGGAAGTTCCACATTTTTAATACGGTGAAACTTTAAACAATGAACCAATAACGAAAGTAGTGGTGCACATGCACAAACACAAAACAAAATCCCACAAACACAGGTGGGAAAATGGCTACCTAAATATGATGCCCAATTAGAGGCAACGATTTTCCAGCTGCCTCTAATTGGGAACCATACGAAACATCAACATAGAACATTTAAACTAGAACACCCCCTAGTCACGCCCTGACCTACTACACCATAGAGAACCAAGGGCTCTCTATGGTCAGGGCGTGACACCATCAAATCAGAGATAGTAGGGATGACCAGGGATGTACTTTGTGCTTGAATTGGACCATTTTCCTGTCCTGCCAAGCATTCAAAAAGTAATGAGTACCTTTGTATCACGTTTCAGGAGAAGAACCAGATGCAGACAGTGTCAAAGTAACAAAAGTGTAATACTAGAACAGGGGGCAGGCAAAACGACAGGTCAAGGGCAGGCAGAGGTCAGTAATCCAGATCAGAGTCCATAAAGAACAGAACTGCAGGCAGTCTCAGGGTCAGGGCAGGCAGAGGTCAATAATCTAGGGTGGTGTGACAAGGTACAGAATGGCAGGTAGGCTCAGGGTCAGGGCAGGCAGAAATGTGCAAAACCAGGAAAACTAGAAAACAGGAACTATAACAAGATAGGTGCAAGGGGAAAACCGCTGGTAGGCTTGACAAACAAAACAAACTGGCAACAGACAAACAGAGAACACAGGTGTAAATACACTGGGGATAATAGGGAAGATGGGCAACATCTGGAGGATTTGGATTTAGGTTCAATCTAGACAATTCAGGGAGAGCATTGGATCAGTGATACAGCACACACATCTTGTGTGTGTGTGTGTGTGTGTGTGTGTGTGTGTGTGTGTGTGTGTGTGTGTGTGTGTGTGTGTGTGTGTGTGTGTGTGTGTGTGTGTGTGTGTGTGTGTGTGTGTGTGTCCCAAGGCCTGGTAGCGTTTGTAAATATCAGACTATCGAGCCTGTCTCAGTGCTTATCCCTCTCATACCAGAAGTGGTTCAGCTAAATGTCAAACCACATCAACTCTCCCTTCATTACCCGGGACTCACAGAGACTGACACACACAAACACACACTCATACACACACAGTTCAACAATAAACGTATGCATGTTTATCTGACCTTATGGTTGATCATCCTATATTGAAACATCATGAGACATTAGTACCATCAGGGCTCATATCATCTAAGCCATAATAATGTATACTCCAGCCTGTTTGGAAGCATCCAGGGACACAGAGTGTAGTGTATGGGCAGCTTTCCCAAAGCAGGGGAGCGTGGCCCAGCAGTGTGTTAATCAACCTGCCAGACTGGCTCCGGATACTAGTGTGTAAACTGAGGGGGACAGACACACACAAACACACACACACGTATACATACACACACTTAGAGGGTGTCTCAGGGAGAGTTGGGATATGCAAAAAAACACATTTCCAAATCACAGATATTATTATATTATGCACAATTGTGCATGTGTTAAACAGGACAAATATAGGCACCCACGAAATGATGAACTATTATTAGTCATTACAGACGGAGAATAGCTGACAGGAACAACAGAGCCATTTAAAGTGCAGACCTTTCCTATGGTGCACTGCTTGAAGAGTTAAAATTATTTTAAAAGTTGGAATTTGTCAGCAAATGTTTGTGATTTGTATCCAACTTGACTGCAGGGAACAGACTGAACCTTTATTCTTGGCTTGTTTATTGCTCAATCAAATCGAATTGTATTAGTCACATGTGCCGAATATAACAGTGGAATGCTTACTTACGAGTCGCTAACCAACAGTGGAGTTTAAAAAAATAACAAGTCATTAAAGCCGCAGTAAAATAACAATAGCAAGACTATATACAAGGGGATACCTGTACAGAGTCAATGTGCAGGGGCACCGGTTAGAGTTATTAAAGTGACTATGTATAGATGATAACAACAGAGAGTAGCAGCGGTCTAAAAGAGGGGGGTGGGGGGTGATGTAAATAGTCTGGGTGGCCATTTGATTAGGTGTTCAGGCCATTTGATTAGGTGTTCTCTGCTACCGCTTGCTATGTGGTAGCAGAGAGATTATGACTAGAGTGACTGGAGTCTTTGACCATTTTTAGGGCCTTCCTCTGATACCAGCTGGTATAGAGGTCCTGGATGGCAGGAAGCTTGGCCCCAGTGATGTACTGGGCTGTACGCACTACCCTCTGTAGTGCCTTGCGGTTGGAGGCCGAGCAGTTGCCATACCAGGCAGTGATGCAACCAGTCAGGATTCTCTCGATGGTGCAGCTGTTGAACCTTTTGAGGAGCTGAGGACCCATGCCAAACCGTTTCAGTCTCCTGAGGGGGAATAGGTTTTGTCGTGCCATCTTCACAACTGGCTTGGTGTGCTTGGACCATGTTAGTTTGTTGGTGATGTTGACACCAAGGAACTTGAAGCTCTCAACCAGCTCCACTACAGCCCAGTCGATGAGAATGTGGGCGTGCTTGGTCCTCTTTTTCCTGCAGTCCACAATCATCTCCTTTGTCTGGATCACGTTGCGGGAGAAGTTGTTGTCCTGGCACCACACAGCCAGGTCTCTGACCTCCTCCCTAAAGACTGTCTCGTCGTTGTCGGTGATCAGGCCTACCACTGTTGTGGCATAGGCAAACTTAATGATGGTGTGCCTGGCCGTGTAGTCATGTGTGAACAGGGAGTACAGGAGGGGACTAAGCACGCACCCCTGAGGAGCCCCTGTGTTGAGGATCAGCGTGGTGGATGTGTTGTTACCTACCCTTATCACCTGGGGGCTGCCCAACAGGAAGACTAAGATCCAGTTGCAGAAGGAGGTGTTTAGTCCCAGGATCCTTAGCTTATTGATGAGCTTTGATGACACTGTGGTATTGAACGCTGAAATGTAGTTAATGAATAGCGTTCTCACATAGGTGTTCCTTTTGTCCACGTGGGAAAGGGCAGTGTGGAGTGCAATAGAGATTCATCATCTGTCTATGTGTTTTGGCGGTATGCAAATTGGAGTAGGTCTAGGGATTCCCGGATAATGGTGTTGATGTGAGCCATGACCAGACTTTTCAAAGCACTTCATGGCTACAGACGTGAGTGGTATGGGTTGGTAGTCATTTAGGCAGGTTACCTTAGTGTTCTTGGGCACAGGGACTGTGGTGGTCTGCTTAAAACATGTTGGTATGACAGACTCGGACAAGGAGAGGTTGAATTGTCAGTGAAGTTTGAAAATACCAATTGGTCAGCGCATAATCGCAGTACACGTCCTAGTTATCCGTCTGGCCCTGCGGCCTTGTGAATGTTGACTTGTTTAAAGGTCTTCTCACATTGGCTGTGGAGGGCGTGATCACACAGTTTTCCGGAACAGCTGGTGCTCTCATGCATGTTTCAGTGTTATTTGCCTCGAGGCAAGAATGGAAGTCGTTTAGCTCATCTGGTAGGCTTGTGTCACTGGGCAGCTCTCAGCTGTGCTTCGTTTTGTAGTCTGTAATGGTTTTCAAGCCCTGTCACATCCGACGAGCTTCAGAGCCGGTCTACAACGACACTTTTCCTGTTTGATGGTTTGTCGGAGGGCATAGCGGGATTTCTTATAAGCTTCTGGGTTAGGGTCCCGCTCCTTGAAAGCGGCAGCTCTAGCCTTTAGCTCAGTGCAGATGTTGCCTGTAATCTATGGCTTCTGCTGTAGCTATATGACTGTAGTTTTATGTATAATTATTTTATACAGTTCATGGCCCACACTTCCTGTCAGCTGGAGCAAGAACTTTGTGCTTTGCTAATATACCGTAGCCGTCTTTATGTAAGTGTGGGACAGTGTGTTTTCATCTCCCTCTCTCTCTCGCTCGCTCTCTCTGTTTTTAAATTATATTTAGTGTGTTTTCATCTCCCTCTCTCTTTCGCTCGCTCTCTCTGTTTTTAAATTATATTTAGAGTGTTTCCATCTATCCCTCTCTCTCTCTCGCTCTCTCTCTCTCTCTGTTTTTAAATTATATTTAGTGTTTTTCCATCTCTCCCTCTCTCTGTCTGTAGTTTGTGGCCCATCCTAACTGCCAGCAGCAGCTGCTGACTATCTGGTATGAGAACCTGTCAGGTCTGAGGCAGCAGTCCATCGGAGTCAAGTGTTGGACCGTTCTGGGGGTCAGCTTGGGACTGCCCTTCCTGGCTCTCGCCTACTGGATCATGCCCTGCAGCAAGGTATTGAATGTATGCAGACATATGCAGACGCACCTACAGTATACACACACACACCTTCGTGCTCGAGTACACACACAGACATGGTGTGTGTGTGTGTGTGTGTGTGTGTGTGTGTGTGTGTGTGTGTGTGTGTGTGTGTGTGTGTGTTTGACACTTGGCGTGTGGGAGCAGTAATACCCTTGTGGGGGTTCTAGGGGCTGTTGTCAGTAAGATGATTTCTAACCAATGGAAGACAGACAGTTAGAGAGGCAACTCCTCCTATAGCAGGAGGAAGACACTGTAAATATCACACTAATCTTAACCTCCACTGGCAGGTCCCTCCCAGCATCCTCTCTGACACTGGCACAGCCTCTGAAGAGACAGAAAGAGAAAGGAAAGGACATAAAAAGAGCAAGCCAAGGGGAATTAAGTGGGTAGTGAGAGGAACGGTGACAGGAGAGTGGAGAAGGATGCATAAGAGTGAGTGAGCGAGAGAGAGAGGAGAGGAAATGGACAGAGACTAAGGGGAAAGGAGGGAGGGAGGGAGAGAGGGAGAGACGGAGAGAGGGAGAGAGAGAAATGGACAGAGACTAAGGGGAAAGATGGGAGATGTACAGGGAGTCTGAGAGAGAGAGAGAGATGGAGAGAGAGAGAGAGAGAGATGGAGGGAGTATGGATTGAGGGAGTATGGAGGGAGGGAGTATGGAGGGAGGGAGTATGGAGGGAGTATGGAGGGAGAGAGGGAGGGAGGGAGGGAGGGAGTATGGAGGGAGTATGGATTGAGGAAGTATGGAGGGAGTATGGATTGAGGGAGTATGGAGTGAGTATGGATTGGGGGGGTGATCAGAGATGGTCTCTGCTGATGATGTCTGTAATCATTACGTTTAATAGGACCATATCAGGGTCCAGTCACCCCTTTTACTGCTGCTAACACCTACTGAGAGAGACACAGGCAGCCAAGACCCCTCCACACTGAGAAGTACAGCAGGATCTCTCCCTACCGCAATCTGCTGAGAATCCAAATATTTTCTCCCTATATTGTGCACTACGTTTGGTCAAAAGTAGTCCAATACATTATAGGAATATGGTGCAGTTTGGGGCGTAGCTAGTTCCTGTTCAGAGTAAACAGATGGGAAAGACACACATCTGATTGATTTGGTTAAGATAGCAATGTGGCGGCAGGTAGTCTAGCACTTAGAGCTTTGGATCAGTTACAGAAAGGCAGCTGGTTCGAATCCCACAAATCTGCCGATGTGCCCTTGAGCAAGACACTTACACCTAATTGCGTCTGTAAGTCGCTCTGGATAAGAGTGTGTGCTATATGACTGATGTAAATGGGGTGATCAACACCCTTGATGTACTGTTGGTTGATGTGGGACACGCACACAGCACAATGGCTGTGTGTTAAATGAACAAGCTTGCATGTTAATATTTACAAATACATGTGCCTGTGATTTTGAGTGCACAGTTTTGAATGTTCAGTGTGTCGATCTGCATCCCTCTGAAGCAGAACTGTGTTTGTGTTGGTGTACCACTCTGTACCTGTCTGATTCTCTATTTCTGAATAGTAGAACACACAACCAGATTCATATTTCACACACACTGTCTTATTTAGTGTTTTCTCTTCAGACTTTGATTTCTGGACAAGGGCCACTAGAGGGTCAATAAAATAGAAGTTCTGTTAGCTACCCTCCAATGGAGAAATGTTCTATTCAGTTGACAGGAGTATTGAGTCTGACTCCAATTCTGACTTAGCTGATCCCTAAGTCTGACTTAACCGAATATGTTTTGTTTTTCAGCCTCAGGTTAGAGAACATAGTCCACACTAGTTCCACTAAGTCAGTTTATTATGACACCTCCTGACAGTGATACTGTTTCTTTGCAATATCATGTACACATTTGTTAGATTTAAGCAATAAGGCACCTCTACGTTCTGTGGTATATGGCTAATATATCACGACTAAGGGATGTATATTGGCCATATACCACAATCCCCTGAGGTTCCTTGTTGCTGTTATAAACTTGTTACAAACATAATGACAGCAGTAAAAATACATGTTTTGTCATACCTGTGGTATATGTTCTGATATACCACAGCTGTCAGCCAATCAGCATTCAGGGCTTATTTGAACCATTTAGTAAACGCTTTTATCCAGAGGGACTTACGCTTAGTGCATTCATCTTAAGATAGCGAGGCAAGACATCCACATCACAGTCATAGTAAGTAGACATTCTCCTAGATAAAGCAACTATGAGCTAAGTGTAAAGAAAGGCTGTATTTTTTGACCCTGTTTGTTTTAGTTGGGTCAGATCCTGAGAAGTCCTTTCATGAAGTTTGTGGCCCACGCCGTGTCCTTCACCATCTTCCTGGGCCTGCTGGTCATCAATGCCTCAGACCGCTTTGAGGGGGTCAAGAACCTGCCCAACGAGACCATCACTGACCACCCTCGTCAGGTGTTCCGGGTCAAGACCACTCAGTTCTCCTGGACGGAGATGCTGATCATGAAGTGGGTGCTGGGTGAGTAGGGGAGAGGGAGAGAAGGGGATAGAGGTAAGAGGGGAGGAAATGAGGGAGGTAAGAGGAGGAATGTGAGGGAATGGTTTAAGAGAGAAAGAAGGAAAGAATGGTGGATGGAGAGAAAGAAATAGGAAAAGAGAAAGAAAGAGAGTGGTACCCACAAACATAAGATCAATCATTACAAAAAAATCCACTGGTTTCTCCCTCTGTTCTTTCTCTCTCCCCCCTCTCTCTCTCGCTCTCTCTCAATTAAATGTACATTTATTCCATTTCAATTTAAGGGCTTTTATTGCCATGGAAAACATATGTTTACATTGCCAAAGCAAGTGAAATAGATAATACACAAATGTGAAACTGGAAAAAAAATGAAACAGTGAACGTTACACTCACAAAGTTCCAAAAAAATAAAGACATTTCAAATGTCATATTATGTCTATATACAGTGCCTTGCGAAAGTATTCGGCTCCCTTGAACTTTGCGACCTTTTGCCACATTTCAGGCTTCAAACATAAAGATATTAAAACTGTATTTTTTTGTGAAGAATCAACAACAAGTGGGACACAATCATGAAGTGGAAGACATTTATTGGATATTTCAAACTTTTTTAACAAATCAAAAACTGAAAAATTGGGCGTGCAAAATTATTCAGCCCCTTTACTTTCAGTGCAGCAAACTCTCTCCAGAAGTTCAGTGAGGATCTCTGAATGATCCAATGTTGACCTAAATGACTACTGATGATAAATACAATCCTGTATTGTATCCTGCACCTCTACTGTGATAGTCTCAGAGGTCCGTTAAAAGTGCAGAGAGCATCATGAAGAACAAGGAACACACCAGGCAAGTCCGAGATACTGTTGTGAAGAAGTTTAAAGCCGGATTTGGATACAAAAAGATTTCCCAAGCTTTAAACATCCCAAGGAGCACTGTGCAAGCGATAATATTGAAATGCAAGGAGTATCAGACCACTGCAAATCTACCAAGACCTGGCCGTCCCTCTAAACTTTCAGCTCATACAAGGAGAAGACTGATCAGAGATGCAGCCAAGAGGCCCATGATCACTCTGGATGAACTGCAGATATCTACAGCTGAGGTGGGAGACTCTGTCCATAGGACAACAATCAGTCGTATATTGCACAAATCTGGCCTTTATGGAAGAGTTGTAAGAAGAAAGCCATTTCTTAAAGATATCCATAAAAAGTGTTGTTTAAAGTTTGCCACAAGCCACCTTGGAGACACACCAAACATGTGGAAGAAGGTGCTCTGGTCAGATGAAACCAAAATTTAACTTTTTGGCAAAAATGCAAAACGTTATGTTTGGCGTAAAAGCAACACCCTGAACACACCATCTCCACTGTCAAACATGGTGGTGGCAGCATCATGGTTTGGGCCTGCTTTTCTTCAGCAGGGACATGGAAGATGGTTAAAATTGATGGGAAGATGGATGGAGCCAAATACAGGACCATTCTGTAAGAAAACCTGATGGAGTCTGCAAAAGACCTGAGACTGGGACGGAGATTTGTCTTCCAACAAGACAATGATCCAAAACATAAAGCAAAATCTATAATGGAATGGTTCAAAAATAAACATATCCAGGTGTTAGAAAGTCCAGACCTGAATCCATCGAGAATCTGTGGAAAGAACTGAAAACTGCTGTTCACAAATGCTCTCCATCCAACCTCACTGAGCTCGAGCTGTTTTACAAGGAGGAATGGAAAAAAATGTCAGTCTCTCGATGTGCAAAACTGATAGACATACCCCAAGCGACTTACAGCTGTAATCGCAGCAAAAGGTGGCGCTACAAAGTATTAATTTAAGGGGGCTGAATAATTTTGCACGCCCAATTTTTCCGTTTTTGATTTGTTAAAAAAGTTTGAAATATCCAATAAATGTCGTTCCACTTCATGATTGTGTCCCACTTGTTGTTGATTCTTCACAAAAAAATACAGTTTTATATCTTTATGTTTGAAACCTGAAATGTGGCAAAAGGTCGCAAAGTTCAAGGGTGCCGAATACTTTCGCAAGGCACTGTATATGTAATGGTGTGCAAATAGTTCAAGTACAAAAGGGAAAACAAATAAACATAAATATAGGTTGTATTTACAATGGTGTTTGTTTTTCACTAGTTGCCCTTTTCTTGTGGCAACAGGTCACAAATCTTCCTGCTGTGATGGCACACTGTCATTTCACCCAATAGATATGGGAGTTAATCTAAATGGGATCTGTTTTGAAATTATTTGTGGGTCTGTGTAATCTGAGGGTAATATGTGTCACTAATATGGTCATACATTTGGCAGGAGGTTAGGAAGTGCAGCTCAGTTTCCACCTCAGTGGGCAGTGTGCACATAGCCTGTCTTCTTGTCACACCCTGTTCTGTTTACCTGTCCTTGTGCTGTCCTTGTGCTTGTCTCCACCCCCTCAAAGACTCAAACCATTTGCCTCCTGTGTCTGCATCTGGGTTTCGCCTTGTGCTCTTATACTTGAGAGTCATGTTGAGAGCCATGTCTGCCTACGGCGGCCTTTCTCAGTAGTAAGGCTATGCTCACTGAGTCTGTACATAGTCAAAGATTTCCTTAAGTTTGGGTCAGTCACAGTGGTCAGGTATTCTGCCACTGTGTGCTCTCTGTTTAGGGCCAAATAGCATTCTGGTTTGCTGGGTTTTTTTGTAAATTTATTCCAATGTGTCAAGTAATTCTTTGTTTTCTCATGATTTGGTTGGGTCTTATTGTGTAGCTGTCCTGGGGCTCTGTGGGGTCTGTTTGTGTTTGTAAACAGAGGCCCAGGACCAGCTTGCTTGGGGGGCTCTTCTCCAGGTTCATTTCTCTGTAGGTGATGGATTTGTTACGGAAGGTTTGGGAATCGCTTCCTTTCATGTGGTTGAAGAATTGAACGTCTCTTTTCTGGATTTTGATAATTAGCGGGTATCGGCCTAATTCTGCTCTGCATGCATTATTTGGTGTTCTACGTTGTACACTGAGGATATTTTTGCAGAATTCTACATGCCGAGTCTCAATTTGGTGTTTGTCCCATTTAGTGAATTCTTGGTTGGTGAGCAGACCCCAGCCCTCACAACCATAAAGGGCAATGGGTTCTATAACTGATTCAAGTATTTTTAGCCAGATACTCATTGGTATGTCAAATGTTATGTTCTTTTTGATGGCATAGAAGACCCTTCTTGCCTTGTCTCTCAGCTCATTCACAGCTTTGTGGAAGTTACCTGTGGCGCTGATGTTTAGGCCGAGTTATTTATAGTTTTTTGTGTGCTCTAGGGCAACGGTGTCTAGATGGAATTTGTATTTGTGGTCCTGGCAACTAGACCTTTTTTGGAACACCATTATTTTTGTCTTACTGAGATTTACTGTCAGGGCCCAGGTCTGACAGAATCTGTGCAGAAGATCTAGGTGCTGCTATAGGCCCTCCTTGTTTGGGGACAGAAGCACCAGATCATCAGCAGTAGACATTTGACTTCAGATTCTAGTAGGGTGAGGCCGGGTGCTGCAGACTGTTCTGGTGCCCTCGTCAATTCGTTGATATATATTTTGAAGAGGGTGGGGCTTAAGATGCATCCTTGTCTCACCCTGTGGCCCTGTGGAAAGAAATGTGTTGATTCTAAGTTTTGTATGTGATCATGTATATGTTTTTGCTGTTTGTTCGTTGTAATAGAGACAAAAAGATTGGAGAAGTGGTTTATCCCCACATCTCTGTTTTGTATAGACAACTCAAAACAAACAATAAGAAAAGTTTTCAAAGTTTTCAATTTTACCAGAAGTGGTTAGATTCTATGTATTCTTCAATTACATGAGATGATTTCTGACGTGCTGTCCCTTCTTTTTCCATAGTGTATTTCTGTATTGTTTTAGTGATTCACCGTAGTGAAGGTGTAGGCTCAGGTTTTCTGGGTCTCTATGTTTTGGTTGGATAGGTTTTTCAATTTATTTCTCAGGTTTTTGCATTCTTCATCAAACCATTTGTCATTATTGTTAATTTTCTTAGGTTGTCTCCTTGACATTTTTAGATTTGATAGGGAAGCTGAGAGGTCAAATATACTGTTTCGGTTTTCTACTGCCAAGTTTACACCTTCACTTGAATTTGATGTTGCCTAATTGTTTTTTGGTTGATTTCCACACTACTTCCCTCCCATCTATAGCATTTCTTAATATTATTCAGTTATTTTTGTGACTCAAGATTGAGCATAGCTCTGTTCAAGTAGAGTGTGATTTTGCTGTGATCTGGTAGGGATGTCAGTGGGCTGACTGTGAACGCTCTGAGAGACTCTGGGTTGAGGTCAGTGATAAAGTAGTCTACAGTACTACTGCCAAGAGATGAGCTATAGGTGTACCTACCATAGGAGTCCCATAAAAGCCTAACATTGACCATATACATACCCAGCGTCTGACAGAGCTGCAGGAGTTGTGACCTGTTTTTGTTGGTTATGTTGTCGTAGTTGTGCCTAGGGGGGCAAATATGGGAGGGAATGCTGTCACCTCCAGGTAGGTGTTTGTCCCCCTGTGTGCTGAGGTGTCAGGTTCTTGTCCAGTTCTGGCATTTAGGTCACCAGAGACTAGTACATGTCCCTGGGCCTGGAAATGGTTGATCCCGTCTAGAATGAAGAAGCTGTCATCGTTAACTTGTTATGGCTGCAATCCCGCTAATGGGATCGATATGACAACTACCAGTGAAAATAGAGGGCGCCAAACCACAGAAATCTCATAATTACAATTCCTAAAATATACACATGTTTTATATAATTTTAAAGGTAATCTTGTTGTTAATCCCACCAAAGTGTCCGATTTCAAATATACTTTTCAGCAAAAGCACTACAAACGATTATGTTAGGTCTCCACCAATAACAATAAGCATAGCCATTTTCCAGCTAAATATAGCATTCACAAAAAGCAGAAATAGAGATAAAATGAATCACTAACCTTGAATTATCTTCATCAGATGACACTCATATGATTTCATGTTACACAATACATGCATGTTTTGTTTGATAAAGTTCATATTTATATAAAAAAAATCTGAGTTCACATTGGCGTATTAGATTCACTAGTTCCAAAGACATCAAGTGATTTTGCATAGCCACAGCGTTTCAACAGAAATACTCATCATAAATGTAGATGATAATACAAGTTATACACATGGAATTATATATAGACCTCTGCTTAATGCAACCGCTGTATCAGATTTCAAAAAACATTTACGGAAAAAAGCAACCCATGCAATAATCTGAGACGGAGCTCAGAACATTAGCCAAATTAGCCGCCATGTTGGAGTCAACAGAAACCAGAAAAGACATGATAAATGTTTCCTTACCTTTGATGAACTTCATCAGAACGCAGTCCTAGGAATCCCAGGTCCACAATAAATGCTTGATTTGCTCGAAAATGTCCGTTATTTATGTCCAATTAGCTACTTTGGTAAACAATTCCAAAGTCACAAAGCGTGTCCACTATAACGTGACGAAATGTCCAAAAGCTCCGTAACAATCAGTAGAAACATGTCAAATGATGTACAGAATCAATCTTTCGAATGTTGTTTACATATATCTTGAATAACGTTCCAACCGGAGAATTAGAATGACTTCAGATGAGCGGTGGAACGCAGGTGCTTCCCCTGTGAACGCGCATAGTGAATGCATGGTCGACTCGTGGCAGTGGTGACTATTTCCTGTGTCATTCGACCCCCCTTCACATTAGAGTCATCAGACAAAGTTCTATTGATTGTTGACATCTAGTGGAAGGCGTAGGAAGTGAAAACTCATCCATAGCTCGCTGTAATTTCAATGAGAGCTTAGTTGAAAATCTGCCACCCCCAGAAAAAATCCAAACAGGAAGTGGAATTTCTCAGGTTTTTGCCTGCAATATGAGTTCTGTTATACTCACAGACATAATTCAAACAGTTTTAGAAACGTTGTTTTCTATTCAATACTAGTAATAATATGCATATATTAGCAACTGAGACTGAGGAGCTGGCCATTTACAATGGGCACCTTTTCATCCAAGCTACTCAATACTGCCCCTGCAGCCATAAAAAGTTAAAGTGTGGGGATTCTATTGGGGGGATATATGTAGCAGACATGAGGACATTTTCCTCTGTTGAGAACATGTCCTTAATCATTTCTAGACGCATGTAAAATGTTCCTGTTTTGACTAATTTAACAAAGTGGGTTAGGTCTGCTCTATAACAAAATAGCATAACACCTGAGTCTCTTCTCTGTTTCACACCTGGTATTTTGGTGGGTGGGACTACCAGCTCTCTGTAACCTAGAGGGCAACCAGTGGGTCCATCTCCTTTATACTTTATACCATGTTTCTTATCGGTTGACAATGTCTGTATCTCCAATCTCTTTGATGAATTCCGGGTTCGTGCTCTTTAGGGAAAAGGCGTCATCTGCCTTTGGCCTAAAGAGCAGGAACCCAGACTTCATCAAAGAAATTGGAAATACAGACATTCTCAAACGACAAGAAACATCAGACCAGAATGAGACAGTAAAAGCTTTGTGTTCCATAGTGTATAGAGTTGTTTTTGTGTGGTTTAGGCCCAGACCACCATCTCTCTCAGACCAGAATGAGACAGTAAAAGCTCTTCTCTCTCTCTCTCTCTCTCTTTCTCTCTCTCTTTCTCTCTCTCTTTCTCTCTCTCTTTCTCTCTCTCTTTCTCTCTCTCTCTCTCTCTCAGGTATGATCTGGTCAGAGGTCAAGGAGATCTGGGTGGACGGCCCTAGAGAGTACGTGAATCACTTATGGAACGTGTTAGACTTCGGCATGTTGTCTATCTTCGTAGCATCGTTCACCGCTCGGCTCATGGCCTTCCTCAAGGCCTCCAAGGCCCAGCTGTACGTAGACCAGTTTGTGACCAACGAAGACATCCGCAACGCGTCCCTACCTACTGAGGTTGCCTACTACACCTATGGTGCGTGGAAATATACAGTTGGCATTCTCATGTTCTACCCTTCTACGAGTGTCTACATTAGCCACTGTGCTCAAGTACCCTTCACAGTACACTGCTCAAGCCTCCTAATCACTGCCGTCATCTTGTGGTGTGGGGTTGTTATGACAACGACTGTTTAAAGTAAGCTGCTACGCAGTCTGCATACACACGCATATGCCAGCCTCCCCACTGTTTACACACAAACACTTTGAAACAGCCAACAGACAATGACGCACTCAGTCACACACCCTGATCTCTGGTAGTTGTCTGTGTGCGTATGTGTTTATCTCTCCTGGTGGTTTTGTAATGAGAAAGTATTTTTCAAAGGATGAAAACAAAGTGCTTATGAGTAAACAAATTCTTTGTTTTGAACCAATCCAGCGCTGTAAGTTGTCCAGTATTCCCTTAAGACCCCACTCTCTCTCTCTCTAATGTATATCTCTCTCTCCCTCCCCTTTCTCTCTCTCTAATGTATATCTCTCTCCCCCCCCTTTCTCTCTCTCTAATGTATATCTCTCTCTCCCTCCCCTTTCTCTCTAATGTATATCTCTCTCCCTCCCCCTTTCTCTCTCTCTAATGTATATCTCTCTCTCCCTCCCCTTTCTCTCTAATGTATATCTATCTCTCCATCCCCTTTCTCTCTCTCTAATGTATATCTTTCTCCCTCCCCTTTCTCTCTCTCTAATGTATATCTCTCTCTCCCTCCCCTTTCTCTCTCTCTAATGTATATCTCTCTCTCCCTCCCCTTTCTCTCTCTCTAATGTATATCTCTCTCCCTCCCTTTCTCTCTCTCTAATGTATATCTCTCTCTCCCTCCCTTTCTCTCTAATGTATATCTCTCTCTCCCTCCCCTTTCTCTCTAATGTATATCTCTCTCTCCCTCCCCTTTCTCTCTCTAATGTATATCTCTCTCTCCCTCCCCTTTCTCTCTCTCTAATGTATATCTCTCTCTCCCCTCCCCTTTCTCTCTCTAATGTATATCTCTCTCTCCCTCCCCTTTCTCTCTCTCTAATGTATATCTCTCTCTCCCTCCCCTTTCTCTCTAATGTATATCTCTCTCTCCCTCCCCTTTCTCTCTCTCTAATGTATATCTCTCTCTCCCTCCCCTTTCTCTCTAATGTATATCTCTCTCTCCCTCTCCTTTCTCTCTAATGTATATCTCTCTCTCCCTCCCCTTTCTCTCTCTCTAATGTATATCTCTCTCTCCCTCCCCTTTCTCTCTCTCTAATGTATATCTCTCTCTCCCTCCCCTTTCTCTCTCTCTAATGTATATATCTCTCTCCCTCCCCTTTCTCTCTCTCTAATGTATATCTCTCTCTCCCTCCCCTTTCTCTCTCTCTAATGTATATCTCTCTCTCCCCCCTTTCTCTCTAATGTATATCTCTCTCTCCCTCTCCTTTCTCTCTAATGTATATCTCTCTCTCCCTCCCCTTTCTCTCTAATGTATATCTCTCTCTCCCTCCCCTTTCTCTCTCTCTAATGTATATCTCTCTCTCCCTCCCTTTCTCTCTCTAATGTATATCTCTCTCTCCCTCCCCTTTCTCTCTCTCTAATGTATATCTCTCTCCCTCCCTAATGTATATCTTTCTCTCTCTCTAATGTATATCTCTCTCTCCCTCCCCTTCTCTCTCTAATGTATATCTCTCTCTCCTCCCCTTTCTCTCTAATGTATATCTCTCTCTCCCTCTCCTTTCTCTCTAATGTATATCTCTCTCCCCTCCCTAATGTATATCTTTCTCTCTTTCTCTCTAATATATATCTCTCTCCCTCCCTTTCTCTCTCTCTAATGTATATATCTCTCTCCCTCCCCTTTCTCTCTCTCTAATGTATATCTCTCTCTCCCTCCCTTTCTCTCTAATGTATATCTCTCTCTCCTCTCTAATGTATATCCTCTTCTCTCTCTCTAATGTATATCTCTCTCTCCCTCCCCTTTCTCTCTCTCTAATGTATATCTCTCTCTCCCTCCCTTTCTTCTCTCTAATGTATATCTCTCTCTCCCTCCCTTTCTCTCTCTAATGTATATCTCTCTCTCCCTCCCCTTTCTCTCTCTCTAATGTATATCTCTCTCCCTCCCCTTTCTTTCTCTCTAATGTATATCTCTCTCTCCTCCCCTTTCTCTCTAATGTATATCTCTCTCCCTCCTCTCCCTTTCTCTCTCTCTAATGTATATCTCTCTCTCCCTCTCCTTTCTCTCTAATGTATATCTCTCTCCCCTTCCTCTTCTCTCTCTCTAATGTATATCTCTCTCTCCCTCTCCTTTCTCTCTAATGTATATCTCTCTCCCCTCCCCTTTCTCTCTCTCTAATGTATATCTCTCTCTCCCTCCCCTTTCTCTCTCTCTAATGTATATCTCTCTCTCCCTCCTTTCTCTCTAATGTATATCTCTCTCTCCCTCCCCTTTCTCTCTCTCTAATGTATATCTATCTCTCCCTTCCCTTTCTCTCTCTCTAATGTATATCTTTCTCCCTCCCTTTCTCTCTAATGTATATCTCTCTCCCTCCCCTTTCTCTCTAATGTATATCTATCTCTCCATCCCCTTTCTCTCTCTAATGTATATCTCTCTCCCCTTCCCTTTCTCTCTAATGTATATCTCTCTCCCTCCCTTTCTCTCTAATGTATATCTCTCTCTCCCTCCCCTTTCTCTCTAATGTATATCTCTCTCTCCCTTCCCTTTCTCTCTCTCTAATGTATATCTATCTCCCTCCCCTTTCTCTCTCTCTAATGTATATCTCTCTCTCCCTCTCCTTTCTCTCTAATGTATATCTCTCTCTCCCTCCCCTTTCTCTCTAATGTATATCTATCTCTCCCTCCCCTTTCTCTCTAATGTATATCTATCTCTCCCTCCCCTTTCTCTCTAATGTATATCTATCTCTCCCTCCCCTTTCTCTCTAATGTATATCTATCTCTCCCTCCCCTTTCTCTCTCTCTAATGTATATCTATCTCTCCATCCCCTTTCTCTCTCTCTAATGTATATCTCTCTCCCTCTTCCCTTTCTCTCTCTAATGTATATCTCTCTCCCTCCCCTTTCTCTCTCTCTAATGTATATCTCTCTTCCTCCCCTTTCTCTCTCTAATGTATATATCTCTCTTCCTCCCCTTTCTCTCTCTCTAATGTATATCTCTCTCCCTCCCCTTTCTCTCTCTCTAATGTATATCTCCCTCTCCCTCCCCTTTCTCTCTCTAATGTATATCTCTCTCCCTCCATGTTTCTCTCTCCATTACACCTTCTCCTTTCACCTACCTTGAAATTACATTCACTTTCTACTCTCACTCTCCCAACATCTCATAGTTTCGGTTAGAATTGATGCATTATGAATAAACTTGTATGTTTGACGGATGAATTCCAAGCGTTTACAGGGTTGATTCTGCATGGTACCGGGGTTGAAACATGAACAGCTCAAAGTGGAACAGTTTAAGCATTACTTCCGAGGGGTTACGGTTAGGGCTGTGGTTTGGGGATGGCTTAAAACAAAGTAATACAAATGACACACTATCACCATCAGGTATCATCCGTATTCTTACTATTCTCGCCGTTTGCCAGGGGTCTGTGAACTGCTGTAGCGCAGTGGTCTGAGCAGCACTCTTCGGCTCCGAGGATCACGAGTTCTCACGTCCGAAATCAAAGTCTGTTTCAAGTGATCAGGCTCCTCTCTCCCTTCCTCTCCCCTCCCTCTTTCAGCCAGGAATAAGTGGCGTCCGTCGGACCCCCAGATCATCTCGGAGGGTCTGTATGCCATCGCTGTGGTGCTGAGTTTCTCCCGCATCGCCTACATCCTGCCAGCCAACGAGAGCTTCGGCCCGCTCCAGATCTCCCTGGGCCGGACGGTGAAGGACATCTTCAAGTTCATGGTGATCTTCATCATGGTGTTTGTGGCCTTCATGATCGGCATGTTCAACCTCTACTCCCACTACCTGGGAGCCAAGTACAACCCTGCCTTCACCACGTGAGTGGGACCACACACCCACACGCGTATCTTCAACCTCTACTCCTACTACCCGGGAGCCAAGTACAACCCTAGCTTCTCCACTTCACACTCACATACTGTTCACATACACTTTGCATCGTATTAGTGTGTAGAGAGATAGAAACTCAGCCTTACTTTCTTTCTATCAAAGCTCTCTTCTGAAACGACAGGTGTAAGCAGTGTCTGGCTACATCTCTTGCCAGTTTATTAGTAGACATCTGCCATGATGTTTTCTGGAATCTTGCCAGTCCTTTCACATCAATGATGACAAGCAAAATTGGGACTCATTCAAAGTCCGTCTGTTGTTTTTAGCAACGTTGCTTTGTGATATCAATCATCTTTACTCTGTGGCAGGCTCATTTAGGAAACTTTTGTCACGATTTATCTTGGAGAGAGAAGGCACACACATTCAGACACTGTCAATCCTCTTCCCTCCTCTCCTCTCCTCTCCTCCTCTCCTTTCTCCTCTCCTGTGTCATATGACTCAGACTGAAAGTTCCCATGCAATCATCTTTTAGTCACTTTGCTAATGGGTTTAGAGTCCAGCCTGTCGGTCAGTCCAGCCTGTCGGTCAGTCAGTCAGTCTGTCCATCTGTCAGTCAGTCAGTGTGTTTTAAGTTGTGAGTTAGAGAACCGTGGCGTGTAGGATGGGTTCTGCTTGGCTGATCACATAGAACTGCCAGTCTGCTGAGGTGGTACTGGTATACATTTTCTAAGGCCAACTCATCACTTCTACTCCCTCACACAGGATACGCAGTGTCAGGGCTATATTTTGAACTCTAAGGCCCAATTAGTATTGTCTAAGTGTTGTTGATGTGTTTCTACCCAAACACGAGTTATATCAGTCTGTAATAAGAAAGGCTTTGCCTTGAAACATAGTTGGGATTTGTGTCTGATGTCAGTTTTGAGGATATTTTTCCACACATATTTTTCCCTCTTGAATTGCTAATAGGAGCTGTTATGAGTCTCTTCTATTGAAAAGTTGTTACTCATGCCACAAGGGGTCAGTATGACTCCAGTTCTGACTCGGCTTGCATCAGAAAAAAACAATAACAGTTGAGCTTGTCTATATTTGAAGGTGTCAACATACATTCCATCACTCCTTTCTGTGTGTGTGTGTGTGTGTGTGTGTGTGTGTGTGTGTGTGTGTGTGTGTGTGTGTGTCTGTTATTGCTCTGTGTGGTTAAGTATAGTTGACAGGGCAGGTTTTGATGGAGGATGGTAGCGAGGGCTGGGTTGATGGCTCTGGTGGTGATGGAGGCAGGTGTCAGTGATAATGATACCCCAGGTGGAGGCACGTTGAGTGGGTGCCAGGGAGAGGGTGAACGAGGGTCTCTGGAGGATGGCTTGAGCGTTCAGACTGCTGAGGTGATGAGATTGTCTCTATGGTCTAGTCAGCCATGCATGACAAATGCTCCACAGACCGATGAAGGTGAGAGGAGGAAAGTAGGAATGAGTATGGAGTGGAGAGATGGGATAGAAAAACTAGAGGGAGAAGGAGAGCAGCAGAGGTGGATTTTTGGCTGGCCAGAGCCACCGACACTGGAGGAAAGGTGAGAGAGAGGAAATGAAAGAGGGAGAGGAAGAAAGAGAGAGACCTACAGATGCTGTTTCCTAATTTGGCTGAGTTTCTCAAAGCAGGAAAATAATCCTGCAGCAATAAGAAATGTGAATAATTTGTTGATTAGAATTCATTGACATCTGTGGGACCAATTCATTTTTTAAGTGAAAATTACAAACTTTAGATGCTTTTTTAAACCTTGAATGCACTACAAGTTTGCATGTCATGAAACAACAGGATGATCAAATTAAGATACGCATCTGTGCACAGACACGGAGAAAAATATGAATGAGGGAGAGGGCAAAACCAAGAAACAGAGAGATATTATCATGTTTTGGGATGGAGTGAGAGAGGCAGAGTGGAGAGATAAAGAGATGAGAATGATACAGAGAGAGGGGTTTAGAGGGAGCCGTAAATGGATCTGGTGGTATGGAATCCAGTTCAGTGTAGGCCAGAAATCAAATGAAATCAGATCACATTTTATTGGTCACATACACATATTTAGCCGTTCTTATTGTGGGTGTAGAGAAATGCTTGTGTTCCTAGCTACAACAGTGCAGTAATATCTAACCATTCACAACAATAAAGACAAATCTAAAAAATAAAATAAATACGTCAAGCTAAGGATATATAGACATAAAATGAGTGATAGAAGGAAAAAAGGAGAGAGGGACTGAGATGTTGAGAGATGGCAGGGAGAGTTTGAGAGTGATATAGAGGTTGAGAGATGGCAGGGAGAGTTTGAGAGTGATATAGAGGTTGAGAGATGGCAGGGAGAGTTTGAGAGTGATATAGAGGTTGAGAGATGGCAGGGAGAGTTTGAGAGTGATATAGAGGTTGAGAGATGGCAGGGAGAGTTTGAGAGTGATATAGAGGTTGAGAGATGGCAGGGAGAGTTTGAGAGTGATATAGAGGTTGAGAGATGGCAGGGAGAGTTTGAGAGTGATATAGAGGTTGAGAGATGGCAGGGAGAGTTTGAGAGTGATATAGAGGTTGAGAGATGGCAGGGAGAGTTTGAGAGTGATATAGAGGTTGAGAGATTGCAGGGAGAGTTTGAGAGATATAGAGGTTGAGAGATGGCAGGGAGAGTTTGAGAGTGATATAGAGGTTGAGAGATGGCAGGGAGAGTTTGAGAGTGATATAGAGGTTGAGAGATGGCAGGGAGAGTTTGAGAGTGATATAGAGGTTGAGAGATGGCAGGGAGAGTTTGAGAGTGATATAGATTGAGAGATGGCAGGGAGAGTTTGAGAGTTGAGAGATGGCAGGGAGTTTGAGAGTGATATAGAGGTTGAGAGATGGCAGGGAGAGTTTGAGAGTGATATAGAGGTTGAGAGATGGCAGGGAGAGTTTGAGAGTGATATAGAGGTTGAGAGATGGCAGGGAGAGTTTGAGAGTGATAAAGAGGTTGAGAGATGGCAGGGAGAGTTTGAGAGTGATATAGAGGTTGAGAGATGGCAGGGAGAGTTTGAGAGTGATATAGAGGTTGAGAGATGGCAGGGAGAGTTTGAGAGTGATATAGAGGTTGAGAGATGGCAGGGAGAGTTTGAGAGTGATATAGAGGTTGAGAGATGGCAGGGAGAGTTTGAGAGTGATATAGAGGTTGAGATAGAGGGATCAGAGTGAAGGAGAGTGGTCATTAACTCCTATGGATATGTGATTGGGGATGTGTCATGATCTGTCATGCCAGTCAAACACATAATTTCAATGTGATGTTGAGAAACACAGGGGCAGCAGTGAACGAGAGGGGGGGTGGAGAGAGAGAGAGGGAGGGTGGAGGGGAAAGAGAGAGAGAGAGTGGGGGGTTGAGAGAGAGAGAGTGGGGGTTGGGAGAGAGAGAGGGTGGAGGGGAAAGAGAGAGAGAGAGTGGGGGTTGAGAGAGAGAGAGTGGGGGTTGGGAGAGAGAGAGGGTGTGGGTGGGGAGAGGGAAAGAGAGAGAGTGGGGGTTGGGAGAGGGGGGGGTTAGGAGAGAGGCGGGGGTGGGTGGGGAGAGGGAAAGAGAGAGAGGGGGGTTGGGAGAGAGGGGGGGGGGGGAGAGGGAAAGAGAGAGTGGGGAATGGGAGAGAGGGGGGGTGGTGGGGAGAGGGAAAGAGAGAGAGTGGGGGTTGGGAGAGAGAGGGGGTGGGAAAGAGAGAGAGTGGGGGTTGGGAGAGAGGCGGGGGTGGGTGGGGAGAGGGAAAGAGAGAGATTGGGGGGTTGGGAGAGAGGGGGGTGGGTGGGGAGAGGGAAAGAGAGGGGGTTGGGAGAGAGGGGGAAAGAGAGAAAGGTAGATAAAGAGAAACAGAGACCTAATGTGTGCTGAGGGGAGTCTCCTGATGGAGCAGAGGAGCAGGGTTTGGCCTGCACACACGGTAGAGTTGAGTCACCACACCAGTGTGTTCTTTTGTGTGTGTATGTGTGTGACAGCTGCAGCCTGACAGCCTATCCTAGGGTGGTTGGAGAACAGGGGGAGAGAAGACACTACAAGCCACTTATTGGTGTCTTGTATTCCTCCCCCCCTATCTCCTTCCTTCTGTCAGTGAGGTGTTTTTCCTGAGGGTTAAGGACTGCTGTGTCTCTGAAGGCACCTACTGTGACCAGTCGTTAGGGAACTAGACAGAAGTCTTTAATGATGGATCCCCACCCGGTGCCCACATCTACTGAACTGCTCTCTGTGGGAATAGGAAGCGTAGCAGGAGGCAGAGACTGACCAAATTGTTCACAGTGGGTGAGGAGAGGTTAGACAGAGAAATCATCAAGAGAGAGGATTACTGTATATATCTGCAGACCAGTTGGGATGTCAGTGTATGTGTCATAAACTTCTATTGTCAATCCATTTAATATGTCAGTCCATTTCTATCCCTTTCCCTGCCTAATAATATGTCAATCTATATCTATCCATTTCCCTGCCTAATAATATGTCAATCCATTTCCCTGCCTAATAATATGTCAATCTATATCTATCCCTTTCCCTGCCTAATAATATGTCAATCCATTTCCCTGCCTAATAATATGTCAATCTATATCTATCCCTTTCCCTGCCTAATAATATGTCAATCTATATCTATCCATTTCCCTGCCTAATAATATGTCAATCTATATCTATCCATTTCCCTGCCTAATAATATGTCAATCTATATCTATCCATTTCCCTGCCTAATAATATGTCAATCTATATCTATCCATTTCCCTGCCTAATAATATGTCAATCTATATCTATCCATTTCCCTGCCTAATAATATGTCAATCTATATCTATCCATTTCCCTGCCTAATAATATGTCAATCTATATCTATCCATTTCCCTACCTAATAATGTCAATCCATTTCCCTGCCTAATAATATGTCAATCCATTTCCCTGCCTAATAATATGTCAATCTATATCTATCCATTTCCCTACCTAATAATGTCAATCCATTTCCCTGCCTAATAATATGTCAATCTATATCTATCCATTTCCCTGCCTAATAATATGTCAATCTATATCTATCCATTTCCCTACCTAATAATGTCAATCCATTTCCCTGCCTAATAATATGTCAATCCATTTCCCTGCCTAATAATATGTCAATCTATATCTATCCATTTCCCTGCCTAATAATATGTCAATCTATATCTATCCATTTCCCTACCTAATAATGTCAATCCATTTCCCTGCCTAATAATATGTCAATCCATTTCCCCGCCTAATAATGTCAATCCATTTCCCTGCCTAATAATGTCAATCCATTTCCCTGCCTAATAATGTCAATCCATTTCCCTGCCTAATAATGTCAATCCATTTCCCTACCTAATAATATGTCAATCCATTTCCCTGCCTAATAATATGTCAATCTATATCTATCCATTTCCCTGCCTAATAATATGTCAATCCATTTCCCTGCCTAATAATATGTCAATCCATTTCCCTGCCTAATAATGTCAATCCATTTCCCTGCCTAATAATGTCAATCCATTTCTATCCCTTTCCCTGCCTAATAATATCAATCCATTTCTATCCCTTTCCCTGCCTAATAATATGTCAATCCATTTCCCTGCCTAATAATATGTCAATCCATTTCCCTGCCTAATAATGTCAATCCATTTCCCTGCCTAATAATGTCAATCCATTTCTATCCATTTCCCTGCCTAATAATGTCAATCCATTTCCTGCCTAATAATGTCAATCCATTTCTATCCCTTTCCCTGCCTAATAATGTCAATCCATTTCCCTACCTAATAATATCAATCCATTTCTATCCCTTTCCCTGCCTAATAATATGTCAATCCATTTCCCTGCCTAATAATATGTCAATCCATTTCCCTGCCTAATAATGTCAATCCATTTCCCTGCCTAATAATGTCAATCCATTTCTATCCATTTCCCTGCCTAATAATGTCAATCCATTTCCCTGCCTAATAATGTCAATCCATTTCTATCCCTTTCCCTGCCTAATAATGTCAATCAATTTCTATCCCTTTCCCTGCCTAATAATGTCAACCCATTTCTATCCCTTTCCCTGCCTAATAATATGTCAATCCATTTCCCTGCCTAATAATATGTCAATCCATTTCCCTGCCTAATAATATCAATCCATTTCTATCCCTTTCCCTGCCTAATAATATGTCAATCCATTTCCCTGCCTAATAATGTCAATCCATTTCCCTACCTAATAATATGTCAATCCATTTCCCTGCCTAATAATGTCAATCCATTTCCCTACCTAATAATGTCAATCCATTTCCCTACCTAATAATATATCTATCCATTTCCCTGCCTAATAATATGTCAATCTATATCTATCCATTTCCCTACCTAATAATGTCAATCCATTTCCCTGCCTAATAATATGTCAATCCATTTCCTGCCTAATAATATGTCAATCTATATCTATCCATTTCCCTGCCTAATAATATGTCAATCTATATCTATCCATTTCCCTACCTAATAATGTCAATCCATTTCCCTGCCTAATAATATGTCAATCCATTTCCCTACCTAATAATGTCAATCCATTTCCCTGCCTAATAATATGTCAATCCATTTCCCTACCTAATAATGTCAATCCATTTCCCTACCTAATAATGTCAATCCATTTCCCTACCTAATAATATGTCAATCCATTTCCCTGCCTAATAATATGTCAATCTATATCTATCCATTTCCCTGCCTAATAATATGTCAATCCATTTCCCTGCCTAATAATATGTCAATCCATTTCCCTGCCTAATAATGTCAATCCATTTCCCTGCCTAATAATGTCAATCCATTTCTATCCCTTTCCCTGCCTAATAATATCAATCCATTTCTATCCCTTTCCCTGCCTAATAATATGTCAATCCATTTCCCTGCCTAATAATATGTCAATCCATTTCCCTGCCTAATAATGTCAATCCATTTCCCTGCCTAATAATGTCAATCCATTTCTATCCATTTCCCTGCCTAATAATGTCAATCCATTTCCCTGCCTAATAATGTCAATCCATTTCTATCCCTTTCCCTGCCTAATAATGTCAATCCATTTCCCTACCTAATAATATCAATCCATTTCTATCCCTTTCCCTGCCTAATAATATGTCAATCCATTTCCCTGCCTAATAATATGTCAATCCATTTCCTGCCTAATAATATGTCAATCCATTTCCCTGCCTAATAATGTCAATCCATTTCCCTGCCTAATAATGTCAATCCATTTCTATCCATTTCCCTGCCTAATAATGTCAATCCATTTCCCTGCCTAATAATGTCAATCCATTTCTATCCCTTTCCTGCCTAATAATGTCAACCCATTTCTATCCCTTTCCCTGCCTAATAATATGTCAATCCATTTCCCTGCCTAATAATATGTCAATCCATTTCCCTGCCTAATAATATCAATCCATTTCTATCCCTTTCCCTGCCTAATAATATGTCAATCCATTTCCCTGCCTAATAATGTCAATCCATTTCCCTACCTAATAATATGTCAATCCATTTCCCTACCTAATAATGTCAATCCATTTCCCTACCTAATAATGTCAATCCATTTCCCTACCTAATAATATGTCAATCCATTTCCCTGCCTAATAATATGTCAATCTATATCTATCCATTTCCCTACCTAATAATATGTCAATCCATTTCCCTACCTAATAATATGTCAATCCATTTCCCTGCCTAATAATATGTCAATCTATATCTATCCATTTCCCTGCCTAATAATATGTCAATCCATTTCCCTGCCTAATAATATGTCAATCCATTTCCCTGCCTAATAATGTCAATCCCTTTCCCTGCCTAATAATGTCAATCCATTTCTATCCCTTTCCCTGCCTAATAATATGTCAATCCATTTCCCTGCCTAATAATATGTCAATCCATTTCCCTGCCTAATAATATCAATCCATTTCTATCCCTTTCCCTGCCTAATAATATGTCAATCCATTTCCCTGCCTAATAATGTCAATCCATTTCCCTACCTAATAATATGTCAATCCATTTCCCTGCCTAATAATGTCAATCCATTTCCCTACCTAATAATGTCAATCCATTTCCCTACCTAATAATATGTCAATCCATTTCCCTGCCTAATAATATGTCAATCTATATCTATCCATTTCCCTACCTAATAATATGTCAATCCATTTCCCTACCTAATAATATGTCAATCCATTTCCCTGCCTAATAATATGTCAATCTATATCTATCCATTTCCCTGCCTAATAATATGTCAATCCATTTCCCTGCCTAATAATGTCAATCCCTTTCCCTGCCTAATAATGTCAATCCATTTCTATCCCTTTCCCTGCCTAATAATATGTCAATCCATTTCCCTGCCTAATAATATGTCAATCCATTTCCCTGCCTAATAATATCAATCCATTTCTATCCCTTTCCCTGCCTAATAATATGTCAATCCATTTCCCTGCCTAATAATGTCAATCCATTTCCCTACCTAATAATGTCAATCCATTTCCCTACCTAATAATATGTCAATCCATTTCCCTGCCTAATAATATGTCAATCTATATCTATCCATTTCCCTACCTAATAATATGTCAATCCATTTCCCTACCTAATAATATGTCAATCCATTTCCCTGCCTAATAATATGTCAATCTATATCTATCCATTTCCCTGCCTAATAATATGTCAATCCATTTCCCTGCCTAATAATATGTCAATCCATTTCCCTGCCTAATAATGTCAATCCCTTTCCCTGCCTAATAATGTCAATCCATTTCTATCCCTTTCCCTGCCTAATAATATGTCAATCCATTTCCCTGCCTAATAATATGTCAATCCATTTCCCTGCCTAATAATGTCAATCCATTTCCCTGCCTAATAATGTCAATCCATTTCTATCCCTTTCCCTGCCTAATAATATGTCAATCCATTTCCCTGCCTAATAATGTCAATCCATTTCCCTACCTAATAATATGTCAATCCATTTCCCTGCCTAATAATGTCAATCCATTTCCAATAATATCAATCCATTTCCCTACCTAATAATATCAATCCATTTCTATCCCTTTCCCTACCTAATAATATGTCAATCCATTTCCCTGCCTAATAATGTCAATCAATTTCCTGCCTAATAATGTCAATCCATTTCCCTGCCTAATAATGTCAATGTCTATCCCTTTCCCTGCCTAATAATATGTCAATCCATTTCCCTGCCTAATAATGTCAATCCATTTCCCTACCTAATAATATGTCAATCCATTTCCCTGCCTAATAATGTCAATCCATTTCCCTGCCTAATAATGTCAATCCATTTCCCTGCCTAATAATGTCAATCCATTTCCCTGCCTAATAATGTCAATCCATTTCCCTGCCTAATAATGTCAATCCATTTCTACACACAGAGAGAGAGAGAGAGCAGAGAGAGAGAGAGAGAGAGAGAGAGAGAGAGAGCGAGAGAGAGAGCGAGAGAGAGAGAGAGCGAGAGAGAGAGAGCGAGAGAGAGAGAGAGAGAGAGAGAGAGCGAGAGAGAGCGAGAGAGAGAGCGAGAGAGAGAGCGAGAGAGAGCGAGAGAGAGAGCGAGAGAGAGAGAGAGAGAGAGAGAGAGCGAGAGAGAGAGCGAGAGAGAGAGTAGAGAGAGAGAGAGAGAGAGAGATTCACTCTGAGGAGATACCAGTAAACTTCACTGCCGAGGGTGTGTGGATTTGTGTGTGCTCTGAAAGTGGAAAGGACACACAGGCTTCTGTCATCATTTCTCCTCCCTTTTCTCCCTTCCTCCAGCTCTGCCACTGATTGAATATGTATTTACAGAACTGAGGCCAAATGTCTGTGTTCTTTAGGCTCACTGTTTGTTTTGCTTATTCAAAAGCCCCTCAACCAGAAAGTTAGCTATAGCACTGTGGCTAAAAGATAATGTCTTGGTGGGGGGGGATAATGTCCTGGTGGGGGGATAATGTCCTGGTGAGGGGGATCATGTCTTAGTGGGGGGATAATGCCCTGGTGGGGGATACTGTCTTGGTCGGGGGATAATGTCCTGGTGGGTGGGATAATGTCCTGGTGGGTGGGATAATGTCTTGGGGAGATAATGTCTTTGCGGGGGGGGGATAATGTCTTGGTGGGGGATAATGTCTTGGTGGGGGGATAATGTCCTGGTGGGGGGATAATGTCCTGGTGGGGGTATAATGTGTTGGAACTATTTCATCAGTGCCAGCTCATAAACTCTATACATTACACCATACTGTGGTTTAAAGACTCACCTGGAGAGTGTCTGTCTGTCTGTCTGTCTGTCTGTCTGTGCGTCTGTGCGTCTGTGCGTCTGTGCGTCTGTGCGTCTGTGCGTCTGTGCGTCTGTGCTGTCTGTGCGTCTCTGTCTGTCTGTGCGTCTGTGCGTCTGTGCGTCTGTGCGTCTGTGCGTCTGTGCGTCTGTGCGTCTGTCGTCTGTCGTCTGTGCCTGTGCGTCTGTGCGTCTGTTCGTTCGTTCGTTCGTTCGTTCCTTCCTTCCCCAGGGTGGAGGAGAGCTTTAAGACCCTGTTCTGGTCCATCTTTGGTCTGTCGGAGGTGATCTCCGTGGTCCTGAAGTATGACCATAAGTTTATAGAGAACATTGGTTATGTGCTCTACGGGGTCTATAACGTCACCATGGTGGTGGTTCTACTCAACATGCTCATCGCTATGATCAACAGCTCCTACCAGGAGATAGAGGTCAGTCCTATTAATAACTCATTCATATAGAGGTCGGTCTTATTCGTAACTCATTCATATAAAGGTGATTCTTATTAATAACTAATTCATATAGACGTCGGTCTTATTAATAAATCATTCATATAAAGGTCAGAATTTTTAAAAACTCATTCACAGCGGTCCATCCTAATAATAACTCATTCATGTAGAGGTCAGTCCTATTAGTAACTCATTCATATAGAGGTCAGTCCTATTAATAACTCATTCATATAGAGGTCGGTCTTATTAGTAACTCATTCATATAAAGGTCATTCTTATTAATAACTAATTCATATAGACGTCGGTCTTATTAATAAATCATTCATATAAAGGTCCAAATTTTTAATAACTCATTCATATAGAGGTCAGTCCTATTAATAACCCATTCATATTGAGGTCAGTCTTATAAATAACTCATTCACAGTGGTCCGTCCTAATAATAACTCATTCATATAGAGGTCAGTCCTATTAATAACTCATTCATATAGAGGTTTGTCTTAATAAATCATTCATATAGAGGTCAGTATTTTTAATAACTGATTCATATAAAGGTCAGTCCTATTAATAACTCATCCACATAGAGATCAGTCCTATTAATGACCCATTCAATTCATATCTCAGAAGTCAGTCCTATTAATAACGTATTCATATAGAGGTCAGTCATATTAATAACCCATTCATATAGAGGTCAGACCTATTAATAACCCATTCATATAGAGGTCAGACCTATTAATAACCCATTCATATAGAGGTCAGTCCTAAAAATAACGCATTCATATCTCAGACCTCAGTCCTATTAATATCCCATTAATTTAGATGGTAAGTCCTATTAATAACTAATTCATGTAGAGGTCAGTCCTATTAATAGTCAGTCCTATTAGTAACTCATTCATATAGAGGTCCGTCCTAATAATAACTAATTCATATAGAGGTCCGTTCTAATAATAACTCATCCATATAGAGGTCCGTCCTAATAATAACTCATCCATATAGAGGTCCGTCCTAATAATAACTCATCCATATAGAGGTCCATCCTAATAATAACTCATCCATATAGAGGTCCGTCCTAATAATAACTCATTCATATAGAGGTCAGTCCTAATAATAACTTATTCATATAGAGGTCCGTCCTAATAATAACTCATCCATATAGAGGTCCGTCCTAATAATAACTCATCCATATAGGGGTCCGTCCTAATAATAACTCATTCATATAGAGGTCCGTCCTAATAACCACCTGTTCATATAGAGGTCAGTGCTACTAATAGTCAGTCCTATTAGTAACTCATTCATATAGAGGTCAGTGCTACTAATAATCAGTCCTATTAGTAACTCATTCATATAGAGGTCAGTCCTAATAATAACTCATCCATATAGAGGTCCGTCCTAATAATAACTCATTCATATAGAGGTCAGTCATATTAATAACCATATAGAGGTCAGCAAAACAAACACTGAGCCTAAATAATTCATATAGAGGTCAGTCCTAATAATAACTCATTCATATAGAGGTCAGTCCTAATAATAACTCATTCATATAGAGGTCAGTCCTATTAATAACGCATTCCTATTGATATAAAGGTCAGTCCTATTAATAACCCAGTCCTATTCATATAGAAGTCAGTCATATTAATTACCCATTCATATAGAGGTCAGTCCTATTAATAATCCATTCATATAGAAGTCAGTCCTATTAATAACTAATTCATCAGAAATTATTCCATTTTGTATGTTAATGTATAATCCTAGTAGGGTCCTTTTAATTTAAGACATGTTTAGCCAAAGCAATGTACAGTATATTTAATGGGAAATATTGTTAATCACATGTGCCTGTGCAATGATGCAACCAATATGCGTGTGTTTACGTTTGTGCATCCATTTGTTTGTTTGTGTCAATTTCTACACGCGTGTTTGTCCCCTCTAGACAGATGCAGATGTAGAGTGGAAGTTTGCCCGTGCCAAGCTGTGGATGTCCTACTTTGACGAGGGTCGTACTCTGCCCGCTCCCTTCAACATGGTGCCGTCTCCCAAGTCCTGGTATTACCTTGTCCTCCGCACCAAGGCCGGCCTTGTTCACCTCTGCAAGGCCAAGGACCTTCGCCACGACAACGAGTTGGAGATGGGCATGCTCAACTCACGATTCAAGGCCAGAGGGGAGAGGACAAAGGTCAAAGTGAAACCCTAATTGTGTCAATAGATATTGTAGATGCTAGTAGGAGTTTGACCTGATACGAAGCTATTTTCATAATAAGATGATAAGACATTTAAAAAATGTTTTGTTTGTTAACCTTATTGGAATACCAGGTGAGAATTTGATCCTGGGTTAATCTGTCTTCCCAAGACACAGCTGAACGTCCAGGGTGGGAGGCTAGAAGAAGAGATCTCAGTGACTTTGAAACAGGGGTCTCAAAGAGCATAGGGGGTTTAAAGGGTGTGTGTTTGTGCGTGTGTGTTTGTGCATGTGTTTTTATGTGTGTGTGTGTGTGTGTCTGTCACCAGGTCTGAACCCAATTGAACACTTATAGGAGATTCTGGAGCAACATCTGAAACAGCGTTTTCCACCACCATCAACAAAACAACAAATTATGGAATTTCTCGTGCAAAAATGGTGTCGCTTCCCACCAATAGAGTTCCAGACACTTGTAGAATCTATGCCAAGGCGCATTGAAGCTGTTCTGGTGGCTCATGGTGGCATAACACCCTATTAAGACACTTTATGTTGGTGTTTCCTTTATTTTGACAGTTACTGTCATGACTTCTCCCGAAGTCGAAGCCTTTCCTTGGTTGGGCGGTGTTCGGCGGTCGACGTCGCTGGTCTTCTAGCCATCGCCGATCCATTTTTAATTTTCCATTTGTTTTGTCTCGTTTTCCCACACACCTGGTTCTCATTTCCCTCATTACGTGATGTGTATTTAACCCTCTGTTTCCCCCATGTCTTTGTATGGTATTGTTTATTCTGTTTTCATGTATGCGCACGTTAGGCTGGTTGTACTGGGTTATGTTCAACCCGTATTTGTATTTCGTGTTCATTTGTGCCATGTGCTTTTGGTTCGCCAAATAAAAGGCTCCGTTTTGCTACCAAATATCTGCTCTCCTGCACCTGACTTCCTACAGCCCTTCACGCATATCTTGACAGTTACCTGTTTTTCAAATGCTTCAGGATGTATCATAGAACTGCATCTATGGGTATGCAGAGACCTAATGGCTTGACTATGGAACAGAACTGAGCAGGAGGTGAGCAATCGATACATAGACTCCCACTACACCTCTGGAAAATCAGCAAAATGTCAAGTGAGATTGTGTGTGTGTGTGTCTGTACGTGCGTGCATGCAGTCGTGTGTGTCTGTGGGAGTGTGTGAGTGCATGAGTTAGTGTGTGGGTGTCTGTCTGGGGTTTCAGGAGCCATTACAGTTTGGTGTCATGCCATTGACAATACCAAGCTTGGCAGCCTTATGTGGACCTTTATTTAACCAGGCAAGTCAGTTAAAAGCAAATCCTTATTTACAATGGCAGCCTACTTGTAAAGACCCCCGGCCAAACCCTCCCCTAACCCGATATACATTATTCCAAGGTCATAGGAATCATGTTTGCACCACACAATTAAATATAACATATATTACATTTAACATGTCAAATGTTTTTCGGAGAATTTCCATCTAATATGACAGAAATTGAAAGGAGGGTGAGACAAAAATGGAGGGAAATGCACAATAGCAGTGGGGTCGGCATTCATGCCCTCACTGAGGGTAACACAGACCGTGGGGGTACAAGCTAGACCAGCCTTGATTGTTATTTTCTATGGTTTACATATCTATATGTGACTAATCTGGCTTTCATGCTCTCTAACCTCCTCTCTAAATTCTCGTGTTGTGTTGTTGTGGCTGACTTCTCCTCATATACAGCACATGTTGTGTTGTTGTGGCTAACTCCTCATCTATAGCTCGCGTAGCTGTGGCTGACTTCAACTCATGAACCCAGCAAAAAAAGAACCATCCTCTCACTGTCAACTGCGTTTATTTTCAGCAAACTTAACATGTGTAAATATTTGCATGAACATAACAAGATTCAACAACTGAGACATAAACTGAACCAGTTCCACAGACATGTGTCTAACATAAATGGAATAATCTGTCCCTGAACAAAGGGGTGGTCAAAATCAAAACCAACAGTCAGTATCTGGTGTGGCCACCAGCTGCATTAAGTACTGCAGTGCATCTTCTCCTCATGGACTGCACCAGATTTGCCAGATCTTGTTGTGAGATGTTACCCCACTCTTCTACCAAGGGTCCTGCAAGTTCCCGGACATTTCTGGGGGAAATGACCCTAGCTGTCACGCTAGTTGAAATCGTGGAAATGACCGAACCAAGGTGCAGTGTGGTGAGCGTCCACTTTTCTTTATTATAAATGTCGCCAACAAAACAAGAAACAACAAAAACGAACGTGAAGCGTACTAGGGCTATACAGGCCACTAACAAAGACAACTACCCACCAATACAGAAAAGGATAAAAAGGCTGCCTAAGTATGATTCCAAATCAGAGACAAGAATAGACAGCTGTCCCTGATTGAGAAACATACCCGGCCAAAACATAGAAACACAGAACATAGAGTTTCCCACCCGAGTCACACCCTAATCAAACAAACATAGAGAATAAAAGGATCTCTATGGGCAGGGCGTGACACTAGCCCTCACCCTCCGATCCAACAGGTCCCAGACGTGCTTAATGGGATTGCGATGCGGACTCTTCGCTGGCCATGGCAGAACACTGATGTTCCTGTCTTGCAGGAAATCATGCACAGAAAGAGTAGTATGACTTGTCATGCTGGAGGGTCATGCTGTAGGGTCATATCAGGATGAGCCTGCAGGAAGGGTACCACATGAGGGAGGAGGATGTCTTCCATGTAACGCACAGCTTTGAGATTGCCTGCAATGACAAAAAGTTCAGTCCGATGATGCTGTGACACACCGCCCCAGACCATGACGTACCCTCCACCTCCAAATCGATCCCGCTCCAGAGTACAGGCCTCTGTGTAACGCTCATTCCTTCGACAATAAACGCGAATCCGACCATCCCCCCCTGGTGAGACAAAACCGTGACTCGTCATTGAAGAGCACTTTTTGCCAGTCCTGTCTGGTCCAGCTATGGTGGGTTTGTGCCCATAGGCAATGTGTTGCCGGTGATGTCTGGTGAGGACCTGCCTTAGAACAGGCCTACAAGCCCTCAGTCCAGCCTCTCTCAGCCTATTGCGGACAGTCTGAGCACTGATGGAGGGATTGTGCGTTCCTGGTGTAACTCGTGCAGTTGTTGTTGCCTTCCTGTACCTGTCCCGCAGGATAACTTCTCATATTTATATAATGTTATGTTGTTGTGGCTAACTCCTCCTCATATGTTGCTCATGTTGTTGTTTCTATCTGGTCATCAAGTATAGCTCGTGTTGTTGTTTCTAACTGGTCATCAAGTATAGCTCATGTTGTTGTTTCTAACTGGTCATCAAGTATAGCTCATGTTGTTGTTTCTAACTGGTCATCAAGTATAGCTCATGTTGTTGTTTCTAACTGGTCATCAAGTATAGCTCATGTTGTTGTTTCTAACTGGTCATCAAGTATAGCTCATGTTGTTGTTTCTAACTGGTCATCAAGTATAGCTCATGTTGTTGTTTCTAACTGGTCATCAAGTATAGCTCATGTTGTTGTTTCTAACTGGTCATCAAGTATAGCTCATGTTGTTGTTTCTAACTGGTCATCAAGTATAGCTCATGTTGTTGTTTCTAACTGGTCATCAAGTATAGCTCATGTTGTTGTTTCTAACTGGTCATCAAGTATAGCTCATGTTGTTGTGGCTAAATTCTCCTCATATATAGTTCATGTTGTGTTGTGGCTAACTTCTCCTCAATTACAGCTTATGTTGTGTTGTTGTGGATAAATCTTCCTTGTGTATAGCTCATGTTGTTGTGGCTGACCTCTTCTGATATATAGCTCATGTTGTGTTGTTGTGGCTAACTTCTCCTCATATATAGCTCATGTTGTGTTGTTGTGGCTAACTTCTCCTCATATATAGCTCATGTTGTGTTGTTGTGGCTAACTTCTCCTCATATATAGCTCATGTTGTGTTGTTGTGGCTAACTTCTCCTCATATATAGCTCATGTTGTGTTGTTTTGGCTAACTTCTCCTCATATATAGCTCATGTTGTGTTGTTGATGCTAACTTCTCCTCATATATAGCTCATGTTGTCTTGTTGTGGCTAACTTCTCCTCATATATAGCTCATGTTGTGTTGTTGTGGCTAACTTCTCCTCATATATAGCTCATGTTGTCTTGTTGTGGCTAACATCTCCTCATATGTAGCTCATGTTGTGTTGTTTTGACTAAACTCTCCTCATATATAGCTCATGTTGTGTTGTTGATGCTAACTTCTCCTCATATATAGCTCATGTTGTGTTGTTGTGGCTAACTTCTCCTCATATATAGCTCATGTTGTGTTGTTGTGGCTAACTTCTCCTCATATATAGCTCATGTTGTCTTGTTGTGGCTAACATCTCCTCATATGTAGCTCATGTTGTGTTGTTTTGACTAAACTCTCCTCATATATAGCTCATGTTGTGTTGTTGATGCTAACTTCTCCTCATATATAGCTCATGTTGTCTTGTTGTGGCTAACATCTCCTCATATATAGCTAATGTTGTGTTGTTGATGCTAACTTCTCCTCATATATAGCTCATGTTGTCTTGTTGTGGCTAACATCTCCTCATATGTAGCTCATGTTGTGTTGTTTTGACTAAACTCTCCTCATATATAGCTCGTGTTGTTTTGGCTGACTTCTCCACATATATAGAACATGTTGTGTGGTTGTGGCCAACTCCTCCTGTATAGCTCATGTTGTGTTGATGTGGCTAACTTCTCATCATATATAGCTCATGTTGTGTTGTTTTGGATGACTTCTCCTCATATATAGCTCATGTTGTGTTCTTGTGGCTAACTTCTCCTCAGATATAGCTCATGTTGTTGTGGCTGACATCACCTCATTTATAGGTCATGTTGGGGCTAACTTCTCCTCAAATATAGCTCATGTTGTTTTGTTGTGGCTAACTTCTGGCTAACTTCTCCTCATATATACCTCATATATACCTCATGTTGTGTTGTTGTGGCTGACTCCTACTCCTGTATGGTCCTTCTCCTACTCCTGTATGGTCCTTCTGTAGCTTCTGTAGTCCTTCTGTAGCTCAGTTGGTAGAGCATGGCGCTTGTAACGCCAGGGTAGTGGGTTTGATTCCCGGGACCACCCATACGTAGAATGTATGCACACATGACTGTAAGTCGCTTTGGATAAAAGCGTCTGCTAAATGGCATATATTATTATTATTACATATATACTGTATAGCTCATGTTGTTGTGGCTATCTTCTCCTCATTTACAGCTTGTGTTGTTGTGGATATCTTCTCCTCATTTACAGCTTATGTTGTCTTGTTGTGGCTAACTCCTCCTCATGTATAGCTCATGTTGTTGTGGCTATCTTGTCAACAAATATTGCTCATGTTGTGTTGTTGTGGCTAACTCCTCCTCATATATAGTTCATGATGTGTTTTTGTGGCTAACTCCTTCTCATGTATAGCTCATGTTGTTGTGGCTAACTACTCCTCACATATAGATCATGATGTGTTTTTGTGGCTAACTCCTCATATATAGCTCTTGTTGTTGTGGCTAACTTGTCAACAGATATAGCTCATGTTGTTGTGGCTGACCTCTCCTCAAATGTAGCTCATGTTGTGGCTAACTTCTCCTCATTTATAGCTCATGTTGTGGCTAACTTCTCCTCATATATTGTTCATGATGTGTTGTGAATAACTTCTCCTCATATATAGTTAATGTTGTGTTGTTGCGGCTATTTTCTCCTCATAGTTAATGTTGTGTTGTTTGGATAACTTCTCCTCATGTATAGCTCATGTTGTTGTGGCTAACTCCTCCTCATATATAGTTCATGTTGTGTTGTTGTGGCTGACTTCTCCTTATATACAGTATATCTCATGTTCTGTTGTTCTGACTGACTTCTCCTCCTTATGTATAGCTCATGTTGTGTTGTTGTGGCTAACGTCTCCTCATATTTAGCTCATGTTGTATTGTTGTGGCTAACTCCTCCTCATGTCTAGCTCATGTTGCTGTGGCTATATTGTTCTCAAATATAGCTCATGATGTTGAGGCTGACTTCTCCTCATATTTAGCTCATGTTGTGTTGTTGTGGCTAACTTCTCATATATATATAATGTAATGGTGTTGCGGCTAACTCCTCCTCATATATAGCTCATGTTGTTGTTTCTAACTTGTCCTCAAGTATAGCTCATGTTGTTGTGGCTGACATCACCTCATATATAGCTCATGTTGTGTTGTTGTGGCTAACTTCTCCTCATATATTGCTCACGTTGTGTTGTTTTGGCTAACTCCTCCTTATGTATAGCTCATGTATAGCTCATGTTGTGTTGTTGTGGCTAACTTCTCCTCATATGTAGCTCATTTTGTGTTGTTGTGGCTGACTTCTCATGTACAGTATACCTAATATTGTGTTGTTGTGGCTAACTTCTCTTCATATACATGAACAATGTAAATAAATACTAACTAAAGTCAAGGTTTATCACCTGTCTTCTGTAGTTGTTCCTGCATACTGTATACTGAATACTTGTCATTCCTGCCTACTGAATTTTGAATACTAGTTGTTCGTGCATACTGAATATTGAATACTAGTTGTTCCTGCAAACTGAATATTGAATACTAGATGTTCCTGCATTCTGAATACTAGTTGTTCCTGCATACTGAATATGTATTACTAGTTGTCCCTGCAATCTGAATACTAGTTGTTCCTGCATACTGAATGCTGAATTCTTATCATTCCTGCCAAACTGAATATTGATTACTAGTTGTTCCTGCATACTGAATACTTGTCGTTCCTGCATATTGAATACTAGTTGTTCCTGCATACTGAATATTGAATACTAGTGGTTCCTGCATACTGAATATTGAATACTAGTTGTTCCTGCATACTGAATATCGAATACTAGTTTTTCCTGAATGCTGAATACTAGTTGTTCCTACATAATGAATTTTGACTATTAGTTGTTCCTGCAACCTGAATACTGAATACTAGTTATTCCTGCATAAAGAATTTCGGAATACTAGTTGTTCCAGCATACTGAATTTCGAATCGTAGTTGTTCCTGCATACTGAATATTGAATACTAGTTGTTCCTGAATGCTGAATACTAGTTGTTCCTGCATACTGAATTTCGGAATACCAATTCTTCCTTTATACTGAATATTAAATACTAGTTGTTCCTGCATACTGAATTTCGGAATACTAGTCATACTGAAATTATTTTATTTATTTATTTATTTATTTTAATTTTACCCCCTTTTTCTCCCCAATTTTGTGGTATCCAATTGTTAGTAGTTACTATCTTGTCTCATTGCTACAACTCCCAACTCACGCACCTGGCGACCTGGTCAGCTCGCACTGCGCCCGGCCCGCCACAGGAGTCGCTAGTGCGCAATGAGACAAGGATTTCCTTACCAGCCAAACCCTCCCTAACCAGGAAGACGCTAGGCAAATTGTGCGTCGCCCGATGGACCTCCTGGTCGCGTCCGGCAGCAACAGAGCCTGGGCTCGAACCCAGAGACTCTGGTGGCACATGCAGTGCCTTAGACCACTGCGCCACCCGGGAGGCTGCATACTGAAATTTGAATAGTATTTGTTCCTGCATACTGAATTTCGGGAATACTAGTTGTTCCTGCCAATACCAGCACCTGGATTTAGAGCAGGACTCTCCAACCCTGTTCCTGGTGAGCTACCCTCCTGTAGGTTTTCACTCCAACCCTGTTCCTGGAGAGCTACCCTCCTGTAGGTTTTCACTCCAACCCTGTTCCTGGAGAGCTACCCTCCTGTAGGTTTTCACTCCAACCCTGTTCCTGGAAAGATACCCTCCTGTAGGTTTTCACTCCAACCCTGTTCATGGAGAGCTACCCTCCTGTAGGTCTTCACTCCAACCCTGTTCCTGGAGAGCTACCCTCCTGTAGGTTTTCACTCCAACCCTGTTCATGGAGAGCTACCCTCCTGTAGGTCTTCACTCCAACCCTGTTCCTGGAGAGCTACCCTCCTGTAGGTTTTCACTCCAACCCTGTTCCTGGAGAGCTACCCTCCTGTAGGTTTTCACTCCAACCCTGTTCCTGGAGAGCTACCCTCCTGTAGGTCTTCACTCCAACCCCAGTTGTAAGTAACCTGATTCAGCTTATAAACAAGCTAATTATTAGGATCAGGTTTTCTGTATTATGGTTTGAGTGAACCGACAGGACAGTAGCTGTGTAGGAACAGGGTTGGAGAGCCCTGATCTAGATGCTGTTCTTCTGTTTATATATGTATAACTCATGTTGTGTCTTTGCAGGGTGAACGCTACAAGGCCCATGGTCGACTACGAGAGGAGTCCACTCTCAGACAACCTATCAAACACCCTACCAGATACCAGGTAAGAAAGAAAGAAAGAAAGAAAGAAAGAAAGAAAGAAAGAAAGAAAGAAAGAAAGAAAGAAAGAAAGAAAGAAAGAGGGGTGTGGGAGGGTAATGGGAGAGAAAAAGTCAGAGTGAAATGGGGGGCACAGAAGGAAAGAGAATGATAGAGCCAGGGAGAAATAGACAATTATCGAGACAGATAGATGTTGAGACCGACTGCATATCGGTTTAACGCGGTACAGAGAAATGGAGTGAGTGGAAGCGGGTAATGGCCCAGTAAAGGAGTGTGGAGTAAGAGACTGAATTGGGACAATAGATGGAATGGAATGAGGGAAGGTCTTTCTGTCCTCCACCTTTTCCCTATGGGAAATCTTCTCTCTTCCTCCGTTGTGAGAGGTCATTCTATTCTCTCACACAACATATTGCTTCTCTATAAAAGCCTTTCTCCTGACACACAAACACATCCATGCACACACACAAACACATTCCACACACACACACACACACACACACACACACACACACACACACACACACACACACACACACACACACACACACACACACACACACACACACACACACACACACACACACACACACACACACACACACACACACACTGCATTTGGTATGTCAGGCCAGCTTATCACAGTGAGTGTGTATGTAATGCATGCAGGGCTACAAGTATTGTCGGTCTTTTAAGGCATCCACATGCAGTGGTGTAAAATACTTACAGTTGAAGTCGGAAGTATACATACACCTAGCCAAATACATTTAACCTATTTGGGCTAGGGGGTAGTATTTTGACGTCCGGATGAAAAGTGCCCAAAGAAAATTGCCTGTTACTCAGGCCCAGAAGCTAGGATATGCATATAATTGGTAGATTTGGATAGAAAACAATCTAAAGTTTCTAAACAGTTAGAATAATGTCTGTGGGTATAACAGAGCTGATATGACAGGCAAAACCCAGAGGACAAACCATCCAACAACAACAAAAAATTCAGCCTACCACTGTTTCCAATGACTGTCATGTTTATTATGAGGCAAAATCCTCCCAGATTGCAGTTCCTAGGGCTTCCACTAGATGTCAACAGTCTTTAGAAAGAGTTTCGGGCTGGTTTTTGGAACAATGAGCTAGAATTGGTAGTTTTTCTAAGTGTCTCCCAATTTGGCTGCAGTGTTTTCATGCGCGTGGATGAGAGCGCGTTCTTTGATGTCCTCAGATAATTGCATGGTATGCTTTCGTCGTAAAGCTTTTTTGAAATCTGACAAAGTGGCTGGATTAACAAAACGGGAAGCTTTATTTTGATCTATGACACTTGTATCTTCATGAATGTTAAATAATTATATTTCTGTAATTTGAATTTCACGCACTACAATTTCACCGGATGTTGTCGAGGTGGGTTGCTAGCGGAACACCTGTGCCAGAAAGGTTAAACTAAGTTTTTCACAATTCCTGACATTTAATCCTAGTAAACATTCCCTGTCTTAAGTCAGTTAGGATCACCACTTTATTTAAAAAATGTAAAATGTCAGAACAATAGTGGAGAGAATTGTTTATTTCAGCTTTTATTTCTTTCATCATATTCTCAGTGGGTCAGAAATGTACATACATACACTCAATTAGTATTTGGTAGCATCGTCTTTAAATTGTTTCACTTGGGTCAAATGTTTTGGGTAGCCTTCCACAAGCTTCTCACAATAATTTGGATGAATTTTGGCTGATTCCTCCTGGCAGAGCTGGTGTAACCGATTCAGGATTGTAGAACTACTTGCTCGGACACACTTTTTCAGTTTTGCCCACAAATTTTCTATAGGATTGAGGTCAGGGCTTTGTGATGGCCACTCCAATACCTTGACTTTATTGTCCTTAAACCTCTTAGTGTGATCAAAGAGAAGGATAGAGAGATCAAATTCGACAACATCCGATGAAATCGGAGCGCGCCAAATTCAAAATACAAAATCGTAATATTAAACATTCATGAAAATTCAAGTGTCCTACATCATTTAAAAGCTTAACTTCTTGTTAATCCAGCCGCTTTGTCAGATTTCAAAAAGGCTTTACGGCGAAAGCATACCATGCAATTATCTGAGGACAGCACCCCACGTACAAAAGCAGTACAAACATTTTCCAGCACAGGTGTCACCAAAGTCAGAAATAGCGATAGAATAAATCACTTACCCTTGAAGATCTTCCTCTGTTTGCAATCCCAAGGGTCCCAGCTACACAGGAAATTGTTGTTTTGTTCAATAAAGTCCTTCTTTATATCCTAAAAAAGTCAGTTATTTGGCGCATTTGATTCAGTAATCCACCTGTTTCCCTCCTTCAAAATGCATACAAACGAATCCCAAAAGTTGACAATAAACTTTGTTCAAAAAAGTCAAACAACGTTTCTAATCAATCCTCAGGTACCATAATATGTAAATAAACAATCACATTTAGGACCGAGAATAGTATGTTCATTACCGGAGATAAATAACGAAGTGTGGGTCCTCATCCATGCACGCCACAATACTACAGTCAAAATGGGAGCCACCTAGAAATACTACAAATTCTAGCTCATTTTTCAAAAAACAAAACTGAAACTGTTGACATCTCGGGGAATCCCTAGGAACTGCAATCTGTGAGGTATTCCTTTGATTTTCCCATAAGCAAGGATTTGGATGGGCAGACACCTAAAAAAAAAATCTGGATGGATTCTCCTCGGGTTTTCGCCAGACATTACATTATTTTATTTTTATTATTTTATTTTCAGAGTGTTTTCTATCCAATACTACCAATTATATACATATCCTAGCTCGGTGTCCGAAATACCGAATACTGCCACCGGCCCTCAAGAAGTTTTAAGCCATTTTGCCACAACTTTGGAAGTATGCTTGGAGTCATTGTCCATTTGGAAGACCCATTTGCGACCAAGCTTTAACTTCCTGACAGATGTCTTGAGATGTTGCTTCAATATACCCACATAATTTTCCATCCTCATGATGACATCTATTTTGTGAAATGCACCAGTCCCTCCTGCAGCAAAGCACCCCCACAACATGATTGCTGCCAACCCCGTGCTTGGGATTGATTTGCACTTTTCGCACCAAAGTACGTTCCTCTCTAGGAGACAGAACGCATCTCCCTTCCTGAGCGGTATGACAGCTGCGTGGTCCCATGGTGTTTATACTTGCGTACTATTGTTTGTACAGATGAACGTGGTACTTTCAGGTGTTTGGAAATTGCTCCCAAGGACGAACCAGACTTGTGGAAGTCTAAAAAAACGTTGAGGTCTTGGCTGATTTATTTTAATTTTCCCATGATGTCAAGCAAAGAGGCAACTGAGTTTGAAGATAGGCCTTGAATATACATCCACAGGTACACCAAATGACTCAAATGATGTCAATTAGCCTATCCGAAGCTTCTAAAGACATGACATCAGTGTCTGGAATTTTCCAAGCCGTTTAAAGGCACATTCATCTTAGTGTATGTAAACTTCTGACCCTTTGGAAGTGTGATACAGTGAATTATAAGTGAAATAATCTGTCTGTAAACAATTGTTAGGAAAATGACTTGTGTTGTGCACAAAGTAGATGTCTTAACCGACTTGCTAAAACTATAGTTTGCTAACAGGAAATTTGTGGAGTGGTTGAAAAACGAGTTTTAATGACTCCAACCTAAGTCCATGTAAACTTCCGACTTCAACTGTAAGTAAAAATACTTAAAGTGCTAGTTAAGTAGTTTTGGAGGGGTATCTGTACTTTACTTTACTATTTATATTTTTCGACAACTTTTACTTTTGACTTCACTACATTCCTAAAGAAAATGATGTGCTTTTTACGCCATACATTTTACACCCAAAAGTGTCAAACATTTCCCATGCTTAGCAGGACAGGAAAATTGTCAAATTCACACACTTATCAAGAGAACATCCCTGGTTATCCATACAGACTCTGATTTGGCGGACTCACTAAACACAAATACTTGGAGTGTGCCCCTCGCTATCTGTAAATAAAATAAATAAAAAATAAAATTGTGCTGTCTTGTTTGGTTAATATAAGGAATGTGAAATTATTTCTACTTTTGCTTTTACTTTTGATACTTCAGTATATTTGAAACCAAATACTTTTATACTTTTACTCAAGTAGTATTTTACTGGATGACTTTCACTTTTACCTTTTAATTTTTACATTTTAATTTCACATTTATTTAACAAGACAGTTATTTTTTATAAATGTATCTTTACCTTTACTCAAGTATGACAATTGGGTACTTTTTCAAACACTGCTTCAATGTTATTATAGTTTTTTGTTTTTATATTAGTTGTATTTAGTTATAGTTGTATACAAATGTTTCCATTAAATTTTTTATTTAATTTCAGTTTTAGTCTTAGGGACAGAAAGTGTGAGAGGCTAGGATTTGATTTGATTTGATTTGTATATGGTATAGTTTTGTGCGTTAATTTTACGTCACTTCTACCAACTGGGGGCAGTAAGACATATGGTAATGGTTCAGGTCATAGGTTAGGTTAGGTCTTTTTTCATGACACCAATGCTACGTTGGAGTCATTCCACGTCCCTTTAGATTGGCTGGTCAGTTGGTCAAGAAAACACTTGATCTGTCTAGAAAAAAATTATCCATTATTGCAACACGGTTTTGGAAACCTTGAACACTCAACTTAATTATCATCACAAAATAACTTTACAAAAGACAACCTCTGGAAATCTGTGGTAAAAGAGTTAATGTTTTATTGAACACAGCTTCGAGCTGATGTTGTTTTTTGTTCCCACCCGAGTTTCCATTAGCTCAGGAAGTGCCATGTAAAACCTCAGCGGGAATCTTTGAGTTAAACACGCATAATAAGTATATTTTTTTGTATTCATAAAATTATTTTTGGTTGATAAATGAACTGAGTGTTCAAGGTACATATGAAAGTAGAATTTCTGAGGTTTCCACAAGCGTAGTAATTATCAACGTGTAGATAAAGTGTTGGTAACAACATCTCCTCCCCGCTGATCCTCAACACGGGGGCCCCACAAGGGTGCGTTCTGAGCCCTCTCCTGTACTCCCTGTTCACCCACGACTGCGTGGCCACGCACGCCTCCAACTCAATCATCAAGTTTGCGGACGACACAACAGTGGTAGGCTTGATTACCAACAACGACGAGACGGCCTACAGGGAGGAGGTGAGGGCCCTCGGAGTGTGGTGTCAGGAAAATAACCTCACACTCAACGTCAACAAAACTAAGGAGATGATTGTGGACTTCAGGAAACAGCAGAGGGAACACCCCCTATCCACATCGATGGAACAGTAGTGGAGAGGGTAGCTAGTTTTAAGTTCCTCGGCATACACATCACAGACAAACTGAATTGGTCCACTCACACTGACAGCGTCGTGAAGAAGGCACAGCAGCGCCTCTTCAACCTCAGGAGGCTGAAGAAATTTGGCTTGTCACCAAAACACTCACAAACTTCTACAGATGCACAATCGAGAGCATTCTGGCGGGCTGTATCACCGCCTGGTACGGCAACTGCTCCGCCCTCAACCGTAAGGCTCTCCAGAGGGTAGTGAGGACTGCACAACGCATCACCGGGGGCAAACTACCTGCCCTCCAGGACACCTACACCACCCGATGTTACAGGAAGGCCATAAAGATCATCAAGGACATCAACCACCCAAACCATTGCCTGTTCACCCCGCTATCATCCAGAAGCCGAGGTCAGTACAGGTGCATCAAAGCTGGAACCTAGAGACTGAAAAACAGCTTCTATCTCAAGGCCATCAGACTGTTAAACAGCCACCACTAACATTGAGTGGCTGCTGCCAACACACTGTCATTGACACTGACCCAACTCCAGCCACTTTAATAATGGGAAGTGATGGGAAATGATGTAAATATATCACTAGCCACTTTAAACAATGCTACCTTATATAATGTTACTTACCCTACATTATTCATCTCATATGCATACGTATATACTGTACTCTACATCATCGACTGCATCCTTATGTAATACATGTATCACTAGCCACTTTAACTATGCCACTTTGTTTACTTTGTCTACACACTCATCTCATATGTATATACTGTACTCGATACCATCTACTGTATGCTGCTCTGTACCATCACTCATTCATATATCCTTATGTACATATTCCTTATCCCCTTACACTGTGTATAAGACAGTAGTTTTGGAATTGTTAGTTAGATTACTTGTTGGTTATCACTGCATTGTCGGAACTAGAAGCACAAGCATTTCGCTACACTCGCATTAACATCTGCTAACCATGTGTATGTGACAAATAAAATTTGATTTGATTTGATTTGGTACAGTTGCCCCACTGGGGTCAATTGTTCAAATGAGAACCCTATGGGTTCTCAGGAGCTAAGGTTAGGTTATGTTTAAATTATAAAATCAATCTCGATGTGACTTGGATTTAAAGGAATAGCGCAAAGACTGGTGCAAACAAAATATGTTGAAGGTAAGTCTCTCTCCCATGTTTACACCAATCTAATACATTTTAGCATTTGTTAGCCACCTAGCAGTTTTTTTCCCCTGTTAGCTAATGATAGCTATTGCTAGTTCAGGGCAGCAGGTAGCCTAGTGGTAAGAGCATTGGGCCAGTAACCAAAATGTTGCTGGATCGAATCCCAGAGTTGACAACATAATAATCTGTCATTCTGCTCCTGAACAACACAGTTAACCCACTGTTCCTGGGAAGGCTGTCATTGTGTCTTGAGAATTTTTATCACAATGGTTGAACTCAACTATCACTATAGCTTTGACCAATTCCCAGAAGTTTATAAGACCCTGGTTAATGAAGAATTAGACAAAGCCCCCTTTCTGCAATAGGCTAGTTTTCTATTCAGAGAGCTCTGAAGTCAAAAATGCACACACACACACACACACACACACACACACACACAGTTTTGTCACTTTTCTACCAGCTCGCCGTTCCTCTCTAAATTAGAGGCCTTGGAAGGGCCCTCTTTCCTGTTGTCATACACACATTATGGAATTTTGACTCTAACACATTTCATACAAATATATGATTTCAGGGTTGAATTCTTTACTCATTACTTTAAACATATAAATTCCTTTATCACATTGTAAATAAGAATTTGTTCTTAACTGACTTGCCGAGTTAAATAAAGGTTAAATAGTGATGAACAAGCAAGGCATTTTGGAAACATATCCACATTTACCCACCACATTCAGTATCTTAAACTCCATTAGAGTATTGCCCAAAGTAAGACAAATCAGATAAAAACATTCACATAATTCATGATGGGTTTTATTCCTTTTGGGGTCAGAGATAATAGTTTCAGTAAATGTTTTGTTTTTCTTATGGGTTTGTTAATTATTTTATTTCAGTTTGCTAAATAGTCTTCTCATGATTAGTTTTAGTTTCGTATAATAACCTAGTATAATATTTTCAGCTTTCATAACTCCAACTCTCTCCTCTCCACCTCTTCTCTCCCTTTCATATTTTCTCACCTCTCTGCACTCTCCTCCCATCCTCCTCTCCCCTCATCCCTCTCTCCACTCTCCTCCCATCCTCCTCTCCCCTCATCCCTCTCTGCACTCTCCTCCCATCCTCCTCTCCCCTCATCCCTCTCTGCACTCTCCTCCCATCCTCCTCTCCCCTCATCCCTCTCTGCACTCTCCTCCCATCCTCCTCTCCCCTCATCCCTCTCTGCACTCTCCTCCCATCCTCCTCTCCCCTCATCCCTCTCTGCACTCTCCTCCCATCCTCCTCTCCCCTCATCCCTCTCTGCACTCTCCTCCCATCCTCCTCTCCCCTCATCCCTCTCTCCACTCTCTCCTCCCATCCTCCTCTCCCTTCATCCCTCTCTCCACTCTCCTCCCATCCTCCTCTCCCCTCATCCCTCTCTCCACTCTCTCCTCCTACAGAAGATCATGAAGCGTCTCATTAAGCGGTATGTTCTGAAGGCTCAGGTTGACAGAGAGAATGATGACGTCAATGAAGGTGAAGATCTAATCTCCTTTAACGTCGACTTTATGTAACTCACCAGATTCTGCCTGACTGGGTTGCTGTTGTGCGTGTGACTGGGTTGGTGTTGTCAATGTGATTGTAACTGGGTTGGTGTGGTCAGTGGGAGTGTGACTGGGTTGATGTTGTGAGTGTGACTGGGTTGATGTTGTGAGTGTGACTGGGTTGATGTTGTGAGTGTGACTGGGTTGGTGTTGTCAATGTGATTGTAACTGGGTTGGTGTGGTCAGTGGGAGTGTGACTGGGTTGATGTTGTGAGTGTGACTGGGTTGATGTTGTGAGTGTGACTGGGTTGATGTTGTGAGTGTGACTGGGTTGGTGTTGTCAATGTGATTGTAACTGGGTTGGTGTGGTCAGTGGGAGTGTGACTGGGTTGATGTTGTGAATGTGACTGGGTTGGTGTTGTCAATGTGATTGTAACTGGGTTGGTGTGGTCCGTGGGATTGTGACTGTGTTGGTGTGGTCAGTGTGAGTGTGACTGGGTTGATGTTGTGAGTGTGACTGGGTTGATGTTGTGAGTGTGACGGGGTTGGTGTTGTGGCTGTGACTGGGTTGATGTGGTCAGTGTGACTGTGACTGGGTTGATGTGGTCAGTGTGAGGGTGACTGGGTTGGTGTTGTGAGTGTGACTGGGTTGATGTGGTCAGTGTGACTGACTGGGTTGATGTGGTCAGTGTGACTGACTGGGTTGATGTGGTCAGTGTGACTGTGACTGGGTTGATGTGGTCAGTGTGGCTGTGACTGGGTTGGTGTGGTCAGTGTGAGAGTGACAAGGTTGATGTGGCCAGTGTGACTGTGACTGGGTTGGTGTTGTGACTGTGACTGGGTATCTGTGGTCAGTGTGCGTGACTGGGTTTCTGATGTCAGTGTGAGTGTGACTGGGATGCTGTTGTGAGTGTGACTGGGTTGCTGTTGTCAGTGTGAGTGTGACTTGGTTGCTGTTGTCAGTGTGAGTGTGACTTGGGTTATGTGGTCAGTGTGAGAGTGACTAGGTTGATGTGGTCAGTGTGACTGGGTTGGTGTTGTGAGTGTGACTGGGTTGGTGTTCTGAGTGTGACTGGGTTGGTGTTGTGAGTGTGACTGGGTTAGTGTTGTGACTGTGACTAGGTTGATGTGGTCAGTGTGACGGTGACTGGGTTGATGTGGTCAGTGTGAGTGTGACTGGGTTGCTGTTGTGCTTGTGAGTGACTGTATTGCTGTTGTCAGTGTGAGTATAACTGGGTTGCTGTCGTGAGTGTGACTGGGTTGCTGTCGTGAGTGTGACTGGGTTGCTGTCGTGAGTGTGACTGGGTTGCTGTCCTGAGTGTGACTGGGTTGCTGTCCTGAGTGTGACTGGGTTGCTGTCCTGAGTGTGACTGGGTTGCTGTCCTGAGTGTGACTGGGTTGCTGTCCTGAGTTTGACTGGGTTGCTGTCGTGAGTGTGACTGGGTTGCTGTCGTGAGTGTGACTGGGTTGCTGTCGTGAGTGTGACTGGGTTGCTGTCGTGTGTGTGACTGGGTTGCTGTCGTGTGTGTGACTGGGTTGCTGTCGTGTGTGTGACTGGGTTGCTGTCGTGTGTGTGACTGGGTTGCTGTCGTGTGTGTGACTGGGTTGCTGTCGTGAGTGTGACTGGGTTGCTGTCGTGAGTGTGACTGGGTTGCTGTTGTGCTTGTGAGTGACTGGGTTTCTGTTGTGCTTGTGAGTGACTGGGTTTCTGTTGTCAGTGTGAGTGACTGGATTGCTGTTGTCAGTGTGAGTGTGACTGGGTTGGTGTTCTGAGTGTGTATTGTATCCTACAGATCACTTTGGACTTAAAGAAGACTATTATGAGCAAAATTGAAAAATGTGTTTTTTAATTGAAGATTTGTAATGAGGTAATAGTGGACATCTCCAGACTGATGTGTGTGTTTCTTTGCGTTTGTTTTTGTCACGTTCGTCGTATAGAGGAGACCAAGGCGCAGCGTGATGAGAATACATTCCTCTTATTTATTTAACGAAGAACACTTGAAAACTTAAACTATACAAAAATAGCAAAACGAACGTGAAGCTATATATGATAAGTGCAGACACAGGCAACTAACACATAGACATAGACAATAACCCACAAAATACCCAAAGCAGATGGCTGCCTAAATATGGTTCCCAATCAGAGACAACGATAAACACCTGCCTCTAATTGAGAACCAATCTAGGCAACCATAGACATATAAACACCTAGATGATAAACAACCCCATAAACCTACAAAACCCATAGACAGTACAAAAACACAAACATCACCCATGTCACACCCTGACCTAACCAGAACAATAAAGAAAACAAAGAATACTCAGGTCAGGGCGTTGTTATGTTATGTTTCATTCATATGTGTTGGTGTGTGTGTGTGTGTGTGACTGTCTGGCTGTGTGTGTTTGTGTCTTATAGGTGAGCTGAAGGAGATCAAGCAGGACATCTCCAGCCTGCGCTATGAGCTCCTGGAGGAGAAGTCTCAGGCCACCGGAGAACTAGCTGACCTCATCACACAACTCAGTGACAAGTTTGTCAAGAACACCACCAAAATACCCTGAGAGAGAAGGGGAAGGGGGGAGGAAGGGGGAGACCTGAAAATAGACAGAGGGAGAGAAGTGGGAAGAAGGGGATAGAGAGGAGAGAAGAGGGGGGGGGAGCTGGTGGACAGAGAAAGAGAGAAAGTGGGACAGGGGGAGGTGAGAAGAAGAGATGAAGGGGGGAGAGAGATGGGACGGAATTGAGAGCAAGGGAGGAGAGGAGAGGAGGGAGGCTCTGAGCAGTATGAGGGGTACATAGGGGATTGTTAAGAGTAGAATTCTGATGCAGCGAAGAGAGAGGTCACCCCTCCAAAACACATTGCCAAAATACATCAGCTCACCCTACCATGGGAACAGAGAGTGTGAGTGGGAGAGAACAGAAGTTGAAAAAACACTGTGATGGTATTTTTACCTGAGGTATTGTTAGGGTGTCTTTACCTGAGGTATTGTTAGGGTGTCTGTACCTGAGGTATTGTTAGGGTGTCTGTACCTGAGGTATTGTTAGGGTGTCTGTACCTGAGGTATTGTGCTGTATAGCAGTCCACTGTTTCGGGAAGATAAATATAATGAACATTTTTATAGAGTTGGCAATCTAATTAACACATTGTCCAATGTCCATAGGTTCACAAACACTGGAGGAGTTCAAACACACACACACTTACTGTATAACTCCTAATAAAGTGCTGATTAAAAAATGGTCTGTTTATCACATAACAACCTGAACACACTCAGACCACCATCTGCTTACTTGCAGGACTTTGATTGGTTCTCTCATGGGCACCTAGAATATATTGGTTCTAAACTCCAGCTGTTGAGGGCATGTTGGCTTCAGTACACAGTCTGTACTCAGTCTATCTACCCTACCATGCTCAGAATAAATTCACACACCTGGTCGGACAGTGTAGACTGCACACTGTAAATGGTTATTGAAACAACATTTGGAACTTTAAACTCTATCTTTGTTGTGTGTGTGTGTGTGCGTGTGCGTTACTTGCGTGCATAAGCAAGAGAGAGAGAGAGACTAACTATATGTCTGAGTGACTTTGAAGAGTTCAACTAAAATTGTAATTGTTTGTTAAAAACACTTAACATTTTCACTCATAGAAACCAAACAGAATAGAGACTCAATATACTGTATTTTTCAATTGTAGTGAAAAAAGGGGAAAAATCTTGTATATTTTGATCTTGAATTAAAAGGAATAAACTGGATATTGTCTTGTCTGATTAATTGTGTTTATTAATCAGTCTGTACAACCTGTGATTTTATTGAGCTGAGAAATGTGATGATTGTTCTGTTGTCTGCTCAATTACACACAGTCAAGCAAGACCGAACCTCTGGCGACCACGTCATTATGTCTGTACACACTGGAAAGGGCACCGCCACACACATACAAATGCGCGCACGCACACAACCAAACACCAATACGACACACACTGCGCAAACAGTCTGTTCGTGCATTGTGAAAACAGACTGTGGACACATACACCCAACCTGGGCAAATGTGGCCCGATAGATATTGTGTAGGCCTACACACACACACACACTGTATACAGTAATCTACTGATGACACACACAAGCATGACACAGTACACAAATGCACACACACCCAGCACACTCATTTATAATCTATTAATAATTGGTCCATTCCACACAATTCAACATAGCAACTCTACACATCCCACAACAACTATCTGGCAATTCAGACCTTTTCGTTCAGTGTGTGTGTGTAGTTGTTTATTTGCGTGAGAACACATAAAGACTCCCCACATGACCTTGTGGAATTACCTGTTATGGACCCACGTGTTTACTGAGGATGTCCCATCTTCACTCTGTATTCTTTCAATCTGTAATGACGTCTGAACAGTCTGGAGTTTAACAGGCTGGGGTCATGTACTCCTGTAAAAGTCAGCCTTTAAAGTTAATCCATAAAACGTTAACATATACCTGGCCTTGTATGGTATTTTACTAGACAGGAAGACACACAGTTAAACAAACACACGTGCGCACATACACACACATACACACACACACACAAACACATATCACTAGCCCAAAGCTGACCAGTCCATTCTCCATAATGACTAAGGTGGTCTGGGAGAGATGTGTCTTCCCAGCACAAATAAATTACATTTATTTTATATCTTTAGTTCTCTTATTCAACTTGCCTCTGATATCTGTCGGAGCCCCTGGGGTCTTACCCAATTATACTTTGTGTCAAACCTGCCACCCTCTCTTTGGTGTAGTTTGGAAAGTCCCGGAGGCCCAAGGGAAGGATGTGATTCCTCTCTAACTCTCCTCCTTCCCCCTCTATCTCTTTTCACGGAGCAACAACACCCCCTGGCACAGAAGACGGGACTCATTGGATTTGGAGGAGAGATTATACCCCTGTAACACTGCTTCTGCCTGCAAACCATCTAGGGATTTAGACAACTCGACAGACACACACACACACACACACACACACACACACACACACACACACACACACACACACACACACACACACACACACACACGTCCCCCCTTGACTGCTATCAAGAACATTCACCTCACGTACATCTCACACAAATGATGTGTGGATGGGAAAACACACCACTTGGGATTGAAGAACTACGAAATACATTTCTGTTGTAGATTGAGAAAATGTAGCCTGCCTATTTTCACGTTTAATAAAAGCAATATTCTAAGGTTATTCCCCTCTATTGTGACAGACTTATAAATAAACTCCAATACCTGGCAGCCAATATCCAATTTCTAGAGAAGTCTTTGTTGCTAGAGTGTCATCCAGTAGGAATGGGGGGGACCAATAGAGTGCCCACACATACACTGACTATACATTAAGGACACATTCCTAATATTGAGTTGCACCCTTTTGCCCTCAGAACAGACTCAATTTGTCGGGGGATGGACTCTAAAAGGTGTCAAAAGCGTTCCACAGGCCCATGTTGACTCCAATGCTTCCCACAGAGGTGTCAAGTTAGTTGGATGTCCTTTGGGTAGTGGACCATTCTTGATACACAGGAAACTGTTGAGCATGAAAAACCCAGCAGCGTTGATGTTCTTGACACACTCAAAACTGCACCCACTACCATACCCCGTTCAAAGGCACCCACTACCATACCCCGTTCAAAGGCACCCACTACCATACCCCGTTCAAAGGCACCCACTACCATACCCCGTTCAAAGGCACCCACTACCATACCCCGTTCAAAGGCACCCACTACCATACCCCGTTCAAAGGCACCCACTACCATACCCCGTTCAAAGGCACCCACTACCATACCCCGTTCAAAGGCACCCACTACCAAAGGCACCCACTACCCCCCGTTCAAAGGCACCCACTACCATACCCCGTTCAAAGGCACCCACTACCATACCCCGTTCAAAGGCACCCACTACCATACCCCGTTCAAAGGCACCCACTACCATACCCCGTTCAAAGGCACCCACTACCATACCCCGTTCAAAGGCATCTAAATCTTTTGTCTTGCTGATTGGCACATATACACAATACATGTTTCAATTGTCTCAAGGCTTTAAAATCCTTCTTTAACCTGTCTCCTACCATTCATCTACACTGATTGAAGTGGATTTAACAAGTGACATCAATAAGGGATCATAGCTTTCACCTGGATTCACCTGGTCAGTCTGTCATGGAAAGGGCCTAATGTTTTGTACACTCAGTCTATATTGACTAAACACATGTATACCCATGCCCTGACACAAATCAAAGATCTTTATGTGACCTCACACTGACGAAGCATAAACTCCCGGTCTCTGTCTCTTTTACAGAACATACTGATGGTTTCCAACCTTGTTAGTGTTCTCTTTTCCTCTCTCTTTCTCCTCCCTCCCCCTCCTCTCTCTCTCCCCCCTCCCTCCCTTCTCTCTCTCCTCTCTCCCTCCTCCTCTCTCCCTCTCTCTCTCCCTCCCTCCTCTCTCTCGCCTCTCTCCCTCCCTCACTCTCGCTCCCTCCTCCTCTCTTTCCTCTCTCACTCCTCATCTCTCTTTCCTCTTCTCTCTTTCTTCTCTCTTTCCCTCTTTACATCTCTCCTTCCCTCCCTTCCTCCTCTCTCTAGCCTCACCCTCACTCTCACTCCCTCCACCTCTCTTTCCTCTCTCCCTCCTCCTCTCTCTTTCCTCTCTCTATCTCCTCTCTCTCTTCCTCTTCTCTCTTTCCCTCTTTACATCTCTCTCTCCTTCCTCCCTCCTCTCTCTAGCCTCTCCCTCACTCTCACTCCCTCCACCTCTCTTTCCTCTCTCTTTCCTCTCTCTATCTCCTCTCTCTCTTCCTCTTCTCTCTTTCCCTCTTTACATCTCTCTCTCCTTCCCTCCCTCCCTCCTCTCTCTAGCCTGTCCCTCACTCTCACTCCCTCCTCCTCTCTTTTCTCTCTCCCTCCTCTCTCTTTTCCTCTCTCTATCTCCTCTCTCTCTTCCTCTTCTCTCTTTCCCTCTTTACATCTCTCTCTCCTTCCCTCCCTCCCTCCTCTCTCTAGCCTCTCCCTCACTCTCGCTCCCTCCTCTCTCTTTCCTCTCTCTATCTCCTCTCTCTCTTCCTCTTCTCTCTTTCCCTCTTTACATCTCTCTCTCCTTCCTCCCTCCTCTCTCTAGCCTCTCCCTCACTCTCACTCCCTCCACCTCTCTTTCCTCTCTCTTTCCTCTCTCTATCTCCTCTCTCTCTTCCTCTTCTCTCTTTCCCTCTTTACATCTCTCTCTCCTTCCCTCCCTCCCTCCTCTCTCTAGCCTGTCCCTCACTCTCACTCCCTCCTCCTCTCTTTTCTCTCTCCCTCCTCCTCTCTCTTTCCTCTCTCTATCTCCTCTCTCTCTTCCTCTTCTCTCTTTCCCTCTTTACATCTCTCTCTCCTTCCTCCCTCCTCTCTCTAGCCTCTCCCTCACTCTCACTCCCTCCACCTCTCTTTCCTCTCTCTTTCCTCTCTCTATCTCCTCTCTCTCTTCCTCTTCTCTCTTTCCCTCTTTACATCTCTCTCTCCTTCCCTCCCTCCCTCCTCTCTCTAGCCTCTCCCTCACTCTCGCTCCCTCCTCTCTCTTTCCTCTCTCTATCTCCTCTCTCTCTTCCTCTTCTCTCTTTCCCTCTTTACATCTCTCTCTCCCTCACTCTCACTCCCTCCTCCTCTCTTTCTACTCTCTCTCCTCTTCTCTCAGGTCTTTGTTTCGTTGTCTCTGTCTGGTGTGTGTGTTCGTGTCTATTTGTGTGTGCGTGCATAATGTGTTTGTGGCGACCCTGGAAGCAGTTCAGCAGCATGTAATTAGCTGTGTGTTTATCTCTTCTCTTCGTAACCAACCAGTGATCCAGCCTAAATCAGCCTGTAATCAACAACAGGGACAGAGTAGACACTCAGCTCTGTTTTTCGTCTGCTACTGGTTTGTCTGTGTTCATTAATGACCGGCCTTGCGGTGTGGTGAGGTGCATGCTAACGAGGTAGCTCTGGCCCGGGGCGCCTCTCACGACTCACTGGAGCGATCACCTAAACCACCCCCCCCCCCGTCCCCCGTCCCCCCCGTCCCCCCCGTCCCCCATCTCCGTCCCTGACACCGGCTTCTGATATTACGCAGCAGTTTTAGGAAGCCAAAATGGCAGCTGAGCAAAATATCTTACAAGCAAGTGGATCCTCGTTGTGTCGATTTCACGCTGTAAACAAACGTGTCCCTGGCTAGTGTCGATGTTAGCAGGTTCATTGAAAAGGTTAGGGCAAGGAGAGCTGATCCGAGATCAGGAGATGGCTGCCATCTCTTACGGCTTGGATGGAACCAAAAATAAAAAGATATCTCGGTGAATGCAGTGTACAATTCACTCTGCTTATGACATGCTGCAAAATGTATATATGAACCAATGTGGCTAAATGGTGTGGAACAGAAACACTCCTATGAGTTCAAGAATAAACCCACTTTTAGAACCAAATGGAATGGGATTACCATACGAGCACTGTGGGAATTTTTTTTAAAAATTATTTAAAAAGTATTTGAAAGAAACAGAAACGTCTAGTTGTTTCTAGTGAAGTCCCAGGGTGTGTCCATTTAGAGATGTGTTAGTAGATTGCTGTGGACGTGAATGGCTCTGGCTCTGCAACAGACGAACATTCCACAGTATCTCATGTTTCTGGGAGGATAATCAAGTGACTAATTGGGCAGAGCCCCAGCCAGCCAGGGCTGGTGATGTACATTGAGGGAATATCCTAATTTGCAGAGTAAGTTCCAGCCAGGTTAAAGAGGAGGTGGAAGGAAGAAAGGAGGTTAATGGTGAACATGGAGAGGAGGAGTCATTTGCATACTGAAACCGTTGTTTATATGTTACTTGGCTGCAGTCAAACGAGAATCATCAGAGAAGAAAATGAGGCATTGTAACGTGGTTGAAGGCTACTGGTCTCCCTGCTATCAGACTAGTCAATCGAAATCAGTGTCCGGATATTCCGGACAGAGCAAGACAACAAGAGCATCCATCTTTCAATGGACTTAAGCAATCAATTAAACAATGTTCAGTGTGCTAATCAATTCAAACGAAATGACAAGGGCTTTCTTGTGTTACCTTGATAACCGAACTGAATAGGTTCATCTGTGAGTCCGCATTTTATCAGGGCTAACTGTGTGTCCCTGTTATCAGAGCAGCTGTTCTGTCTGTGTTTGTATCCGTCTGTTGTTCGTTTTGGGTCTGGTCTGTGTGCTCTAGACTGGTAACAGGGACACTCAGTGCTGATGGCTGTTATCTGCATTAGGGTTGGAGGGACTCAGGGCTTTGTGTACACAACACAGACAGACGCCTGAACACATTGAGTCCCCCAGACATGCAGCTCTGTCCCTAGCCTGTCTGCTCTGTCCCTGGCCTCTCTACCCTGTCCCTGGCCTCTCTGCCCTGTCCCAGGCCTCTCTGCCCTGTCCCTGGCCTCTCTGCCCTGTCCCAGGCCTCTCTACCCTGTCCCTGGCCTCTCTGCCCTGTCCCAGGCCTCTCTGCCCTGTCCCTGGCCTCTCTGCCCTGTCCCAGGCCTCTCTGCCCTGTCCCTGGCCTCTCTGCCCTGTCCCTGGCCTCTCTGCCCTGTCCCAGGCCTCTCTGCCCTGTCCCAGGCCTCTCTGCCCTGTCCCTGGCCTCTCTACCCTGTCCCTGGCCTCTCTGCCCTGTCCCAGGCCTCTCTGCCCTGTCCCTGGCCTCTCTGCCCTGTCCCTGGCCTCTCTGCCCTGTCCCTGGCCTCTCTTCCCTGTCCCTAGCCTGTCTGCTCTTTCCCAGCCTGTCTGCTCTCTCCCTGGCCTCTCTGTCCTGTCTCTGGCCTGTCTGCTCTGTCCCTGGCCTCTCTGCCCTGTCCCTGGCCTCTCTGCCCTGTCCCTGGCCTCTCTGCCCTGTCCCTGGCCTCTCTGCCCTGTCCCTGGCCTCTCTGCCCTGTCCCTAGCCTGTCTGCTCTTTCCCAGCCTGTCTGCTCTCTCCCTGGCCTCTCTGTCCTGTCTCTGGCCTGTCTGCTCTGTCCCTGGCCTCTCTGCCCTGTCCCTGGCCTCTCTGCCCTGTCCCTGGCCTCTCTGCCCTGTCCTGGCCCTCTGCCATGTCCCAGGCCTCTCTGCCCTGTCCCTGGCCTCTCTGCCCTGTCCCTGGCCTCTCTGCCCTGTCCCTGGCCTCTCTGCCCTGTCCCTGGCCTCTCTGCCATGTCCCAGGCCTCTCTGCCCTGTCCCTGGCCTCTCTGCCATGTCCCAGGCCTCTCTGCTGTCCCTGGCCTCTCTGCCCTGTCCCTGGCCTCTGCCTGTCCCTGGCCTCTCTGCTGTCCCTGGCCTCTCTGCCCTGACCTGCCTCTGTCTGTCCTTGGCCTATTTCTTCTGTACCTGGCCTCTCTGGCCTGTCCCTGGCCTCTCTTCCCCCTGTCCCTGGCCTCTCTTCCTGTCCCTGGCTCCTCTCTGCCCTGACCCGAGCCTGTCTGCTCTGTCCCTGGCCTCTCTGCCCTGTCCCTGGCCTCTCTGCCCTGTCCCTAGCCTGTCTTCTGTCCCTGGCCTCTCTGCCCTGTCCCTGGCATCTATGCCCTGTCCCTGGCCTCTCTTCCTGTCCCTAGCCTCTCTGCCCTGTCCCAGGCCTCCCTTCCCTGTCCCTGGCCTCTCTGCCCTGTCCCTAGCCTGTCTGCTCTTTCCCAGCCTGTCTGCTCTGTCCCTGGCCTCTCTGTCCTGTCTTTGGCCTGTCTGATCTGTCCCTGGCCTCTCTGCACTGTCCCTGGCCTCTCTTCCCTGTCCCTAGCCTATCTGCCTGTCCCTAGCCTCTCTGCCCTGTCCCTGGCCTCTCTGCCCTGTCCCTGGCCTCTCTGCCCTGTCCCTGGCCTCTGCCCTGCCCTGACTTCTCTGTCCCTAGCCTGTCTGCCCCTGGCCTCTGCCCTGTCCCTAGCCTGTCAGCTCTGTCCCTGGCCTCTCTGCCCTGTCCCTGGCCTCTCTTCCCTGTCCCTGGCCTCTCTGCCCTGTCCTGGCCTCTGCTGTCCCTGGCCTCTGCCCTGACCCTGCCTGACTTCTCTGTCCTAGCCTGTCTGCTCTGTCCCTGGCCTCTCTGCCCTGTCCCTAGCCTGTCTGCTCTGTCCCTGGCCTCTCTGCCCTATCCCTGGCCTCTCTGCCCTGTCCCAGGCCTCTCTGCCCTGTCCCTGGCCTCTCTGCCCTGTCCCTGGCCTCTCTGCCCTGTCCCTGGCCTCTCTGCCCTGTCCCTGGCCTCTCTGCCCTGTCCCTGGCCTCTCTGCCCTGTCCCTAGCCTGTCTGCTCTTTCCCAGCCTGTCTGCTCTGTCCCTGGCCTCTCTGTCCTGTCTCTGGCCTGTCTGCTCTGTCCCTGGCCTCTCTGCCCTGTCCCTGGCCTCTCTGCCCTGTCCCTGGCCTCTGCCCTGTCCCTGGCCTCTCTGCCTGTCCCAGGCCTGTCTGCTCTGTCCCTGGCCTCTCTGCCTGTCCCTGGCCTCTCTGCCCTGTCCCTGGCCTCTCTGCTCTGTCCCTGGCCTCTGCCCTGTCCCTGGCCTCTGCCATGTCCCAGGCCTCTCTGCCCTGTCCCTGGCCTCTCTGCCCTGTCCCAGGCCTCTCTGCCCTGTCCCTGGCCTCTCTGCCTGTCCCTGGCCTCTCTGCCCTGTCCCTGGCCTCTCTGCCCTGTCCCTGGCCTCTCTGCCCTGTCCTGGCCTCTTGCCTGACCTCTTTCCTGTCTGCTCTGTCCTTGGCCTATTTCTTCTGTACCTGGCCTCTCTGGCCTGTCCCTGGCCTCTCTTCCTGTCCCTGGCCTCTCTTCCCTGTCCCTGGCTCTCTCTGCCCTGACCCGAGCCTGTCTGCTCTGTCCCTGGCCTCTCTGCCCTGTCCCTGGCCTCTCTGCCCTGACCCTAGCCTGTCTTCTCTGTCCCTGGCCTCTCTGCCCTGTCCCTGGCATCTATGCCCTGTCCCTGGCCTCTCTTCCCTGTCCCTAGCCTCTCTGCCCTGTCCCAGGCCGCTCTTCCCTGTCCCTGGCCTCTCTGCTCTGTCCCTAGCCTGTCTGCTCTTTCCCAGCCTGTCTGCTCTGTCCCTGGCCTCTCTGTCCTGTCTTTGGCCTGTCTGATCTGTCCCTGGCCTCTCTGCACTGTCCCTGGCTCTCTCTTCCCTGTCCCTAGCCTGTCTGCTCTGTCCCTAGCCTCTCTGCCCTGTCCCAGGCCTCTCTTCCCTGTCCCTGGCCTCTGCCCTGTCCCTGGCCTCTCTGCCCTGTCCCTGGCCTCTCTGCCCTGACCCAAGCCTGACTTCTGTCCCTAGCCTGTCTGCTCTGTCCCTGGCCTCTCTGCCTGTCCCTAGCCTGTCAGCTCTGTCCCTGGCCTCTCTGCCTGTCCCTAGCCTGTCTGCTCTGTCCCTGGCCTCTCTGCCCTGTCCCTGGCCTGTCTGCCTGTCCCTGGCCTCTCTGCCCTGACCCTAGCCTGTCTGCTCTGTCCCTGGCCTCTCTGCCCTGTCCCTAGCCTGTCTGCCCTGTCCCTGGCCTCTCTGCCCTGTCCCAGGCCTCTCTTCCCTGTCCCTGGCCTCTCTGCTCTGTCCCTAGCCTGTCTGCTCTTTCCCAGCCTGTCTGCTCTGTCCCTGGCCTCTCTGTCCTGTCTCTGGCCTCTCTGCCCTGTCCCAGGCCTCTCTGTCCTGTCCCTGGCCTCTCTGCCCTGTCCCTAGCCTGTTTGCTCTGTCCCTGGCCTCTCTGCCCTGTCCCTGGCCTCTCTGCCCTGTCCCGAGCCTGTCTGCTCTGTCCCTGGCCTCTCTGCCCTGACCCTACCCTGTCCTCTCTGTCCCTGGCCTCTCTGCCCTGTCCCAGGCCTCTCTGCTCTGTCCCTAGCCTGTCTGCAAATTCCCAGCCTGTCTGCTCTGTCCCTGGCCTCTCTGTCCTGTCTCTGGCCTGTCTGCTCTGTCCCTGGCCTCTCTGCCCTATCCCTGGCCTCTCTGCCCTGTCCCAGGCCTCTCTGTCCTGTCCCTGGCCTCTCTGCTCTGTCCCTAGCCTGTCTGCTCTTTCCCAGCCTGTCTGCTCTGTCCCTGGCCTCTCTGTCCTGTCTCTGGCCTGTCTGCTCTGTCCCTGGCCTCTCTGCCCTATCCCTGTCCCTGCCTCTCTGCCCTGTCCCAGGCCTCTCTGTCCTGTCCCAAGCCTCTCTGCCCTGTCCCTGGCCTCTCTGCCCTGTCCCTGGCCTCTCTGCCCTGTCCCTGGCCTCTCTGCCATGTCCCAGGCCTCTCTGCCCTGTCCCTGGCCTCTCTGCCCTGTCCCAGGCCTCTCTGCCCTGTCCCTGGCTTCTCTGCCCTGTCCCTGGCCTCTCTGCCCTGTCCCTGGCCTCTCTGCCCTGTCCCTGGCCTCTCTGCCCTGTCCCTGGCCTCTCTGCCCTGACCCAAGCCTCTCTGCTCTGTCCTTGGCCTATTTCGTCTGTCCCTGGCCTCTCTGGCCTGTCCCTGGCCTCTCTTCCCTGTCCCTGGCCTCTCTTCCCTGTCCCTGGCCTCTCTGCCCTGACCCGAGCCTGTCTGCTCTGTCCCTGGCCTCTCTGCCCTGTCCCTGGCCTCTCTGCCCTGACCCTAGCCTGTCTTCTCTGTCCCTGGCCTCTCTGCCCTGTCCCTGGCATCTATGCCCTGTCCCTGGCCTCTCTTCCCTGTCCCTAGCCTCTCTGCCCTGTCCCAGGCCTCTTCCTGTCCCTGGCCTCTCTGCTCTGTCCCTAGCCTGTCTGCTCTTTCCCAGCCTGTCTGCTCTGTCCCTGGCCTCTCTGTCCTGTCTTTGGCCTGTCTGCCTGTCCCTGGCCTGTCTGCACTGTCCCTGGCCTCTCTTCCTGTCCCTAGCCTATCTGCTCTGTCCCTAGCCTCTCTGCCCTGTCCCAGGCCTCTCTTCCCTGTCCCTGGCCTCTCTGCCCTGTCCCTGGCCTCTCTGCCCTGTCCCTGGCCTCTCTGCCTGACCCTAGCCTGACTTCTCTGTCCCTAGCCTGTCTGCTCTGTCCCTGGCCTCTCTGCCCTGTCCCTAGCCTGTCTGCTCTGTCCCTGGCCTCTCTGCCCTGTCCCTGGCCTCTCTGCCTGTCCCTGGCCACTCTGCCCTGTCCCTGGCCTCTCTGCCCTGTCCCTGGCCTCTCTGCCCTGACCTAAGCCTGACTGCTCTGTCCCTAGCCTGTCTGCTCTGTCCCTGGCCTCTCTGCCCTGTCCCTAGCCTGTCAGCTCTGTCCCTGGCCTCTCTGCCCTATCCCTGGCCTCTCTGTCCCAGGCCTCTCTGCCCTGTCCTGGCCTGTCTGCCCTGTCCCTGGCCTCTCTGCCCTGTCCCTGGCCTCTGCCCTGTCCCTGGCCTGTCTGCCCTGTCCCTAGCCTGTCTGCTCTGTCCCTAGCCTGTCTGCTCTGTCCCTGGCCTCTCTGCCCTGTCCCTGGCCTGTCTGCTCTGTCCCTGGCCTCTCTGCCCTGTCCCTGGCCTCTCTGCCCTGTCCCTGGCCTCTCTGCCCTGTCCCTGGCCTCTCTGCCCTGTCCCTGGCCTCTCTGCCCTGTCCCTGGCCTCTCTGCCCTGTCCCTGGCCTCTCTGCCCTGTCCCTGGCCTCTCTGCCCTGTCCCTGGCCTCTCTGCCCTGTCCCTGGCCTCTCTGCCCTGTCCCAGGCCTCTCTGCCCTGTCCCTGGCCTCTCTGCCCTGTCCCTGGCCTCTCTGCCCTGTCCCTGGCCTCTCTGCCCTGTCCCTGGCCTCTCTGCCCTGTCCCTGGCCTCTCTGCCCTGTCCCTGGCCTCTCTGCCCTGTCCCTGGCCTCTCTGCCCTGACCCAAGCCTCTCTGCTCTGTCCTTGGCCTATTTCGTCTGTCCTGGCCTCTCTGGCCTGTCCCTGGCCTCTCTTCCCTGTCCCTGGCCTCTCTTCCTGTCCCTGGCTCCTCTCTGCCCTGTCCCTGAGCCTGTCTGCTCTGTCCCTGGCCTCTCTGCTCTGTCCTTGGCCTATTTCTTCTGTCCTGGCCTCTCTGGCCTGTCCTGGCTCTCTTCCTGTCCCTGGCCTCTCTTCCTGTCCCTGGCCTCTCTTCCCTGTCCCTGGTCTCCTCTCTGCCTCTGACCCTGAGCCTGTCTGCTCTGTCCCTGGCCTCTGCTCTGTCCCTGGCCTCTCTGCCTGACCCTAGCCTGTCTTCTCTGTCCCTGGCCTCTCTGCCCTGTCCCTGGCATCTATGCCCTGTCCCTGGCCTCTCTTCCCTGTCCTAGCCTCTCTCTGCCCTGTCCCAGGCCTCTCTGCTCTGTCCCTAGCCTGTCTGCTCTTTCCCAGCCTGTCTGCTCTGTCCCTGGCCTCTCTGTCCTGTCTTTGGCCTGTCTGATCTGTCCCTGGCCTCTCTGCACTGTCCTGGCCTCTCTTCCTGTCCCTAGCCTATCTGCTCTGTCCCTAGCCTCTCTGCCCTGTCCCAGGCCTCTCTTCCCTGTCCTGGCCTCTCTGCCCTGTCCCTGGCCTCTCTGCCCTGTCCCTGGCCTCTCTGCCCTGACCCAAGCCTGACTTCTCTGTCCCTAGCCTGTCTGCTCTGTCCCTGGCCTCTCTGCCCTGTCCCTAGCCTGTCAGCTCTGTCCCTGGCCTCTCTGCCCTGTCCCTAGCCTGTCTGCTCTGTCCCTGGCCTCTCTGCCCTGTCCCGAGCCTGTCTGCTCTGTCCCTGGCCTCTCTGCCCTGACCCTAGCCTGTCTGCTCTGTCCCTGGCCTCTCTGCCCTGTCCCTAGCCTGTCTGCCCTGTCCCTGGCCTCTCTGCCCTGGCCCAGGCCTCTCTTCCCTGTCCCTGGCCTCTCTGCTCTGTCCCTGGCCTCTCTGCCCTGTCCCTAGCCTGTCTGCCCTGTCCCTGGCCTCTCTGTCCTGTCTCTGGCCTCTGCTCTGTCCCAGGCCTCTCTGTCCTGTCCCTGGCCTCTGCCCTGTCCCTAGCCTGTCTGCACTGTCCCTGGCCTCTCTGCCCTGTCCCTGGCCTCTCTGCCCTGTCCCGAGCCTGTCTGCTCTGTCCCTGGCCTCTCTGCCCTGACCCTACCCTGTCCTCTCTGTCCCTGGCCTCTCTGCCCTGTCCCAGGCCTCTCTGCTCTGTCCCTAGCCTGTCTGCAAATTCCCAGCCTGTCTGCTCTGTCCCTGGCCTCTCTGTCCTGTCTCTGGCCTGTCTGCTCTGTCCCTGGCCTCTCTGCCCTATCCCTGGCCTCTCTGCCCTGTCCCAGGCCTCTCTGTCCTGTCCCTGGCCTCTCTGCTCTGTCCCTAGCCTGTCTGCTCTTTCCCAGCCTGTCTGCTCTGTCCCTGGCCTCTCTGTCCTGTCTCTGGCCTGTCTGCTCTGTCCCTGGCCTCTCTGCCCTATCCCTGGCCTCTCTGCCCTGTCCCAGGCCTCTCTGTCCTGTCCCAAGCCTCTCTGCTCTGTCCTTGGCCTATTTCTTTTGTCCCTGGCCACTCTGCCCTGTCCCTGGCCTCTCTGCCCTGTCCCTGGCTTCTCTGCCCTGTCCCTGGCCTCTCTTCCCTGTCCCTGCCTTCTCTGCCCTGTCCCAGGCCTCTCTGTCCTGTCCCTGGCCTCTCTGCCCTGTCCCAGGCCTCTCTGCCCTGTCCCTGGCCTCTCTGCCCTGTCCCTGGCCTCTCTGCCCTGTCCCTGGCTTCTCTGCCCTGTCCCAGGCCTCTCTGTCCTGTCCCTGGCCTCTCTGCCCTGTCCCTGGCCTCTCTGCCCTGTCCCTGGCTTCTCTGCCCTGTCCCTGGCCTCTCTTCCCTGTCCCTGGCCTCTCTGCCCTGTCCCTGGCCTCTCTTCCCTGTCCCGAGCCTGTCTGCTCTTTCCCAGGACTGTCTGCTCTGTCCCTGGCCTCTCTGTCCTGTCTCTGGCCTGTCTGCTCTGTCCCTGGCCTCTCTGCCCTATCCCTGGCCTCTCTGCCCTGTCCCTGGCCTCTCTGCCCTGTCCCTGGCCTCTCTGCCCTGTCCCTAGCCTGTCTGCTCTGTCCCAAGCCTCTCTGCTCTGTCCTTGGCCTATTTCTTTGTCCCTGGCCACTCTGCCCTGTCCCAGGCCTCTCTGCCCTGTCCCTGGCCTCTCTGCCCTGTCCCTGGCCTCTCTGCCCTGTCCCAGGCCTCTCTGCCCTGTTCCTGGCCTCTCTGCTCCTGTCCCTGGCCTGTCTGCCCTGACCTAAGCCTCTCTGCTCTGTCCTTGGCCTATTTCGTCTGTACCTGGCCTCTCTGGCCTGTCCCTGGCCTCTCTTCCCTGTCCCTGGCCTCTCTTCCCTGTCCCTGGCCTCTCTGCCCTGACCCTAGCCTGTCTGCTCTGTCCCTGGCCTCTCTGCCCTGTCCCTGGCCTCTCTGCCCTGTCCCTAGCCTGTCTTCTCTGTCCCTGGCCTCTCTGCCCTGTCCCTGGCATCTATGCCCTGTCCCTGGCCTCTCTTCCCTGTCCCTAGCCTCTCTGCCCTGTCCCAGGCCTCTCTTCCCTGTCCCTGGCCTCTCTGCTCTGTCCCTAGCCTGTCTGCTCTTTCCCAGCCTGTCTGCTCTGTCCCTGGCCTCTCTGTCCTGTCTTTGGCCTGTCTGATCTGTCCCTGGCCTCTCTGCACTGTCCCTGGCCTCTCTGCACCTGTCCCTGGCCTATCTGCTCTGTCCCTAGCCTCTCTGCCCTGTCCCAGGCCTCTCTTCCCTGTCCCTGGCCTCTCTGCCCTGTCCCTGGCCTCTCTGCCCTGTCCCTGGCCTCTCTGCCCTGACCCTAGCCTGACTTCTCTGTCCCTAGCCTGTCTGCTCTGTCCCTGGCCTCTCTGCCCTGTCCCTAGCCTGTCAGCTCTGTCCCTGGCCTCTCTGCCCTGTCCCTAGCCTGTCTGCTCTGTCCCTGGCCTCTCTGCCCTGTCCCGAGCCTGTCTGCTCTGTCCCTGGCCTCTCTGCCCTGACCCTAGCCTGTCTGCTCTGTCCCTGGCCTCTCTGCCCTGTCCCAGGCCTCTCTTCCTGTCCCTGGCCTGTCTGCTCTGTCCCTAGCCTGTCTGCTCTTTCCCAGCCTGTCTGCTCTGTCCCTGGCCTCTCTGTCCTGTCTCTGGCCTCTCTGCCCTGTCCCTGGCCTCTCTGCCCTGTCCCAGGCCTGTCTGTCCTGTCCCTGGCCTCTCTGTCCTGTCCCTGGCCTCTCTGCCCTGTCCCTGGCCTTCTCTGCCTGTCCCTGGCCTCTCTTCCTGTCCCTGGCCTCTCTGCCCTGTCCCTGGCCTCTCTGCCCTGTCCCTAGCCTGTCTGCTCTTTCCCAGCCTGTCTGCTCTGTCCCTGGCCTCTCTGTCCTGTCTCTGGCCTGTCTGCTCTGTCCCTGGCCTCTGCCCTGTCCCTGGCCTCTCTGCCTGTCCCTGGCCTCTCTGCCCTGTCCTAAGCCTGACTTCTCTGTCCCTAGCCTGTCTGCTCTGTCCCTGGCCTCTCTGTCCTGTCTCTGGCCTCTCTGCCCTGTCCCAGGCCTCTGTCCTGTCCCTGGCCTCTCTGCCCTGTCCCTAGCCTGTCTGCTCTGTCCCTGGCCTCTCTGTTCTGTCCCTGGCCTCTCTGTTTGTCCCTGAGCCTGTCTGCTCTGTCCCTGGCCTCTCTGCCCTGACCCTAGCCTGTCCTCTCTGTCCCTGGCCTCTCTGCCCTGTCCCATGCCTGTCTGCTCTGTCCCTAGCCTGTCTGCTCTTCCCTAGCCTGTCTGCTCTGTCCCTGGCCTCTCTGTCCTGTCTCTGGCCTGTCTGCTCTGTCCCTGGCCTCTCTGCTCTATCCCTGGCCTGTCTGCTCTGTCCCAGGCCTCTCTGTCCTGTCCCTGGCCTCTCTGCTCTGTCCCTAGCCTGTCTGCTCTGTCCCAGCCTGTCTGCTCTGTCCCTGGCCTCTCTGTCCTGTCTCTGGCCTGTCTGCTCTGTCCCTGGCCTCTGCCCTGTCCCTGGCCTCTCTGCCCTGTCCCAGGCCTCTCTGTCCTGTCCTAGCTGCCTCTCTGTCTGTCCTTGGCCTATTTCTTTGTCCTGGCCTGTCTTCTGCCCTGTCCCTGGCCTCTCTGCCCTGTCCCTGGCTTCTCTCTGCCCTGTCCCTGGCCTGTCTTCCCTGTCCCTGGCCTCTGCCCTGTCCCAGGCCTCTCTCCTGTCCCTGGCCTCTGTCCTGTCCCTAGCCTGTCTGCTCTGTCCCTGGCCTCTCTGCCCTATCCCTGGCCTCTCTGCTCTGTCCCTGGCCTCTCTGTCCTGTCCCTAGCCTGCTCTGCTCTGTCCTTGGCCTATTTCTTTGTCCTGGCCACTCTGCCCTGTCCCTGGCCTCTCTGCCTGTCCCTGGCCTCTCTGCCCTGTCCCTGGCCTCTTCCCTGTCCCTGGCTTCTCTGCCCTGTCCCAGGCCTCTCTGTCCTGTCCCTGGCCTGTCTGCCCTGTCCCAGGCCTGTCTGCCCTGTCCCTGGCTTCTCTGGCCTGTCCCTGGCCTCTCCTGTCCCTGGCCTGTCTTCCCTGTCCCTGGCCTGTCTGCCCTGTCCCTGGCCTCTCTTCCCTGTCCCGAGCCTGTCTGCTCTTTCCCAGGCCTGTCTGCTCTGTCCCTGGCCTCTCTGTCCTGTCTCTGGCCTGTCTGCTCTGTCCCTGGCCTCTCTGCCCTATCCCTGGCCTCTCTGCCCTGTCCCTGGCCTCTCTGCCCTGTCCCTGGCCTCTCTGCCCTGTCCCTAGCCTGTCTGCTCTGTCCCAAGCCTCTCTGCTCTGTCCTTGGCCTATTTATTTTGTCCCTGGCCACTCTGCCCTGTCCCAGGCCTCTCTGCCCTGTTCCTGGCCTCTCTGCCCTGTCCCTGGCCTCTCTGCCCTGTCCCTGGCCTCTCTGCCCTGTTCCTGGCCTCTCTGCCCTGTCCCTGGCCTCTCTGCCCTGTCCCTAGCCTGTCTGCTCTGTCCCTAGCCTCTCTGCTCTGTCCTTGGCATATTTCCTCTGTCCCTGGCCTCTCTGGCCTGTCCCTGGCCACTCTTCCCTGTCCCTGGCCTCTCGTCCCTGTCCCTGGCCTCTCTGGCCTGTCCCTGGCCTCTCTGCCCTGACCCTAGCCTCTCTGCCCTGTCCCTAGCCTGTCTGCTCTGTCCCTGGCCTCTCTGCCCTGTCCCTGGCCTCTCTGGCCTGTCCCTGGCCACTCTGCCCTGTCCCTGGCCTCTCTTCCCTGTCCCTGGCCTCTCTGCCCTGACCCTAGCCTGTCTTCTCTGTCCCTGGCCTCTCTGCCCTGTCCCTGGCCTCTCTGCCCTGTCCCTAGCCTGTCTGCTCTGTCCCTGGCCTCTCTGCCCTGTCCCTGGCCTGTCTGCTCTGTCCCTGGCCTCTCTGCCCTGTCCCTGGCCTCTCTGCCCTGTCCCTGGCCTCTCTGCCTGTCCCTGGCCTCTCTGCCCTGTCCCTGGCCTCTCTGCCCTGTCCCTAGCCTGCCTGCTCTGTCCCTGGCCTCTCTCCCCTGACCCTAGACTGTCCTCTCTGTCCCTAGCCTGTCTGCTCTGTCCCTGGCCTGTCTGCCCTGACCTTCACCTGTCTTCTCTGTCCCTAGCCTGTCTGCTCTGTCCCTGGCCTCTCTGCCCTGTCCCTGGCCTGTCTGCCCTGTCCCAGGCCTCTCTGCCCTGTCCCTGGCCTCTCTGGCCTGTCCCTAGCCTCTCTGCTCTGTCCCTGGCCTCTCTGCCTGTCCCTGGCCTCTCTGCCCTGTCCCTGGCCTGTCTTCCTGTCCCTAGCCTGTCTGCTCTTTCCCAGCCTGTCTGCTCTGTCCCTGGCCTCTCTGTCCTGTCCTGGCCTGTCTGCTCTGTCCCTGGCCTCTCTGCCCTATCCCTGGTCTCTCTGCCCTGTCCCTGGCCTGTCTGCCCTGTCCCTGGCCTCTCTGCCCTGTCCCTAGCCTGTCTGCTCTGTCCCAAGCCTCTCTGCTCTTTCCTTGGCCTGTTTCTTTGTCCCTGGCCTGCCTGTCCCAGGCCTCTGTCCTGTTCCAGGCCTGTCTGCTCTGTCCCTGGCCTCTCTGCCCTGTCCCAGGCCTCTCTGCCCTGTTCCTGGCCTCTCTGCCTGTCCCTGGCCTGTCTGCCTGTCCCTAGCCTGTCTGCTCTGTCCCTAGCCTCTCTGCTCTGTCCTTGGCATATTTCCTCTGTCCCTGGCTTCTCTGGCCTGTCCCTGGCCACTCTGCCTGTCCCTGGCCTCTCTGTCCCTGTCCCTGGCCTGTCTGGCCTGTCCCTGGCCTCTCTGCCCTGACCCTAGCCTCTCTGCCCTGACCCTAGCCTGTCTGCTCTGTCCCTGGCCTCTCTGCCCTGTCCCTGGCCTCCTGGCCTGTCCTGCTCTGTCCCTGTCCTGGCCTCGTCCCTGTCCCTGGCCTCTCTGCTCTGTCCCTGGCCTGTCTGCCCTCTGTCCCTAGCCTGTCTGCCTGACCCTAGCCTGTCTTCTCTGTCCCTGGCCTGTCTGCCCTGTCCCTGGCCTCTCTGCCCTGTCCCTAGCCTGTCTGCTCTGTCCCTGGCCTCTCTGCCCTGTCCCTGGCCTGTCTGCCCTGTCCCTGGCCTCTCTGCCCTGTCCCTGGCCTCTCTGCCCTGTCCCTAGCCTCTCTGCCCTGTCCCTGGCCTCTCTGCCCTGTCCCTGGCCTCTCTGCCCTGTCCCTAGCCTGCCTGCTCTGTCCCTGGCCTCTCTCCCCTGACCCTAGACTGTCCTCTCTGTCCCTAGCCTGTCTGCTCTGTCCCTGGCCTGTCTGCCCTGACCTTCACCTGTCTTCTCTGTCCCTAGCCTGTCTGCTCTGTCCCTGGCCTCTCTGCCCTGTCCCTAGCCTGTCTGCTCTGTCCCTGGCCTCTCTGCCCTGTCCCTAGTCTGTCTTCTCTGTCCCGAGCCTGTCTTCTCTGTCCCTAGCCTGTCTGCTCTGTCCCTGGCCTCTCTGCCCTGTCCCTAGCCTGTCTGCTCTGTCCCTCGCCTGTCTGCTCTGTCCCTGCCTGTCTGCCCTGTCCCTAGCCTGTCTTCTCTGTCCCTAGCCTGTCTTCTCTGTCCCTAGCCTGTCTTCTCTGTCCCTAGCCTGTCTGCCCTGTCCCTAGTCTGTCTTCTCTGTCCCTCGCCTGTCTGCTCTTTCCAATGCCTCTCTGCCCTGTCCCTAGCCTGTCTTCTCTGTCCCTAGCCTGTCTTCTCTGTCCCTAGCCTGTCTTCTCTGTCCCTAGCCTGTCTGCTCTGTCCCTAGCCTCTCTGCCCTGTCCCTAGCCTGTCTGCTCTGTCCCTGGCCTCTCTGCCCTGTCCCTAGCCTGTCTTCTCTGTCCCTAGCCTGTCTGCTCTGTCCCTGGCCTCTCTGCCCTGTCCCTAGCCTGTCTGCTCTGTCCCTGGCCTCTCTGCCCTGTCCCTAGTCTGTCTTCTCTTTCCAATGCCTCTCTGCCCTGTCCCTAGCCTGTCTTCTCTGTCCCTAGCCTGTCTGCTCTGTCCCTGGCCTCTCTGCCCTGTCCCTAGCCTGTCTTGTCTGTCCCTAGCCTGTCTGCTCTGTCCCTGGCCTCTCTGCCCTGTCCCTAGCCTGTCTGCTCTGTCCCTGGCCTCTTCCCTGTCCGTAGCCTGTCTGCTCTGTCCCTGGCCTCTCTGCCCTGTCCCTAGCCTGTCTGCTCTATCCCTGGCCTCTCTGCCCTGTCACTAGCCTGTCTGCTCTGTCCCTGGCCTCTCTGCCCTGTCCCTAGCCTGCCTGCTCTGTCCCTGGCCTCTCTGCCCTGTCCCTAGCATGCCTGCTCTGTCCCTGGCCTCTCTGCCCTGACCCTGGCCTCTCTGCCCTGTCCCTGGCCTCTCTGCCCTGTCCCTAGCCTGTCTTCTCTGTCCCTAGCCTGCCTGCTCTGTCCCTGACCTCTCTGCCCTGTCCGTAGCCTGTCTGCTCTGTCCCTGGCCTGTCTGCTCTGTCCCTAGCCTGTCTTCTCTGTCCCTAGCCTGTCTGCTCTGTCCCTAGCCCGTCTTCTCTGTCCCTAGCCTGTCTTCTCTGTCCCTGGCCTGTCTGCTCTGTCCCTGACCTCTCTGCCCTGTCCGTAGCCTGTCTGCTCTGTCCCTGGCCTGTCTGCTCTGTCCCTAGCCTGTCTTCTCTGTCCCGAGCCTGTCTGCTCTGTCCCTAGCCCGTCTTCTCTGTCCCTAGCCTGTCTTCTCTGTCCCTGGCCTGTCTGCTCTGTCCCTAGCCTGTCTGCTCTGTCCCTAGCCTGTCTGCTCTGTCCCTAGCCTGTCTTCTCTGTCCCTGGCCTGTCTGCTCTGTCCCTGGCCTGTCTGCTCTGTCCCTAGCCTGTCTGCTCTGTCCCTAGCCTGTCTGCTCTGTCCCTAGCCCGTCTTCTCTGTCCCTAGCCTGTCTTCTCTGTCCCTGGCCTGTCTGCTCTGTCCCTGGCCTGTCTGCTCTGTCCCTAGCCTGTCTGCTCTGTCCCTAGCCTGTCTGCCCTGTCCCTAGCCTGTCTGCTCTGTCCCTGGCCTGTCTGCCCTGTCCCTAGCCTGTCTGCTCTGTCCCTAGCCTGTCTGCTCTGTCCCTAGCCTGTCTGCTCTGTCCCTAGCCTGTCTGCTCTGTCCCTAGCCTGTCTGCTCTGTCCCTAGCCTGTCTGCTCTGTCCCTAGCCTGTCTGCTCTGTCCCTAGCCTGTCTGCTCTGTCCCTAGCCTGTCTGCTCTGTCCCTAGCCTGTCTGCTCTGTCCCTAGCCTGTCTGCTCTGTCCCTAGCCTGTCTGCTCTGTCCCTAGCCTGTCTGCTCTGTCCCTAGCCCGTCTTCTCTGTCCCTAGCCTGTCTTCTCTGTCCCTGGCCTGTCTGCTCTGTCCCTGGCCTGTCTGCTCTGTCCCTAGCCTGTCTGCTCTGTCCCTAGCCTGTCTGCTCTGTCCCTAGCCTGTCTTCTCTGTCCCTAGCCTGTCTGCTCTGTCCCTAGCCCGTCTTCTCTGTCCCTAGCCTGTCTTCTCTGTCCCTGGCCTGTCTGCTCTGTCCCTGGCCTGTCTGCTCTGTCCCTAGCCTGTCTGCTCTGTCCCTAGCCTGTCTGCCCTGTCCCTAGCCTATCTGCTCTGTCCCTGGCCTCTCTGCCCTGTCCCTAGCCTGTCTGCTCTGTCCCTAGCCTGTCTGCTCTGTCCCTAGCCTGTCTGCTCTGTCCCTAGCCTGTCTGCTCTGTCCCTAGCCTGTCTGCTCTGTCCCTAGCCTGTCTGCTCTGTCCCTAGCCTGTCTGCTCTGTCCCTAGCCTGTCTGCTCTGTCCCTAGCCTGTCTGCTCTGTCCCTAGCCTGTCTGCTCTGTCCCTAGCCTGTCTGCTCTGTCCCTAGCCTGTCTGCTCTGTCCCTAGCCTGTCTTCTCTGTCCCTAGCCTGTCTTCTCTGTCCCTGGCCTGTCTGCTCTGTCCCTGGCCTGTCTGCTCTGTCCCTAGCCTGTCTGCTCTGTCCCTAGCCTGTCTGCTCTGTCCCTAGCCTGTCTGCTCTGTCCCTGGCCTGTCTGCTCTGTCCCTGGCCTGTCTGCTCTGTCCCTAGCCTGTCTGCTCTGTCCCTAGCCTGTCTGCTCTGTCCCTAGCCTCTCTTCTCTGTCCCTAGCCTGTCTTCTCTGTCCCTGGCCTGTCTGCTCTGTCCCTGGCCTGTCTGCTCTGTCCCTAGCCTGTCTGCTCTGTCCCTAGCCTGTCTGCCCTGTCCCTAGCCTATCTGCTCTGTCCCTGGCCTCTCTGCCCTGTCCCTAGCCTGTCTGCTCTGTCCCTAGCCTGTCTGCTCTGTCCCTAGCCTGTCTGCTCTGTCCCTAGCCTGTCTGCTCTGTCCCTAGCCTGTCTTCTCTGTCCCTAGCCTGTCTGCTCTGTCCCTAGCCTGTCTGCTCTGTCCCTAGCCTGTCTGCTCTGTCCCTAGCCTGTCTGCTCTGTCCCTAGCCTGTCTGCTCTGTCCCTAGCCTGTCTTCTCTGTCCCTAGCCTGTCTTCTCTGTCCCTAGCCTGTCTGCTCTGTCCCTAGCCTGTCTTCTCTGTCCCTAGCCTGTCTTCTCTGTCCCTAGCCTGTCTGCTCTGTCCCTAGCCTGTCTTCTCTGTCCCTAGCCTGTCTGCTCTGTCCCTAGCCTGTCTGCTCTGTCCCTAGCCTGTCTTCTCTGTCCCTAGCCTGTCTTCTCTGTCCCTAGCCTGTCTGCTCTGTCCCTAGCCTGTCTGCTCTGTCCCTAGCCTGTCTTCTCTGTCCCTAGCCTGTCTGCTCTGTCCCTAGCCTGTCTTCTCTGTCCCTAGCCTGTCTGCTCTGTCCCTAGCCTGTCTTCTCTGTCCCTAGCCTGTCTTCTCTGTCCCTAGCCTGTCTGCTCTGTCCCTAGCCTGTCTGCTCTGTCCCTAGCCTGTCTTCTCTGTCCCTAGCCTGTCTGCTCTGTCCCTAGCCTGTCTTCTCTGTCCCTGGCCTGTCTGCTCTGTCCCTGGCCTGTCTGCTCTGTCCCTAGCCTGTCTGCTCTGTCCCTAGCCTGTCTGCTCTGTCCCTAGCCTGTCTTCTCTGTCCCTAGCCTGTCTTCTCTGTCCCTGGCCTGTCTGCTCTGTCCCTGGCCTGTCTGCTCTGTCCCTAGCCTGTCTGCTCTGTCCCTAGCCTGTCTGCCCTGTCCCTAGCCTGTCTGCTCTGTCCCTGGCCTCTCTGCCCTGTCCCTAGCCTGTCTGCTCTGTCCCTAGCCTGTCTGCTCTGTCCCTAGCCTGTCTGCTCTGTCCCTAGCCTGTCTTCTCTGTCTCTAGCCTGTCTGCTCTGTCCCTAGCCTGTCTGCTCTGTCCCTAGCCTGTCTGCTCTGTCCCTGGCCTGTCTGCTCTGTCCCTAGCCTGTCTTCTCTGTCCCTAGCCTGTCTTCTCTGTCCCTAGCCTGTCTGCTCTGTCCCTAGCCTGTCTTCTCTGTCCCTAGCCTGTCTGCTCTGTCCCTAGCCTGTCTTCTCTGTCCCTAGCCTGTCTTCTCTGTCCCTAGCCTGTCTGCTCTGTCCCTAGCCTGTCTTCTCTGTCCCTAGCCTGTCTGCTCTGTCCCTAGCCTGTCTGCTCTGTCCCTGGCCTGTCTGCTCTGTCCCTAGCCTGTCTGCTCTGTCCCTAGCCTGTCTTCTCTGTCCCTAGCCTGTCTTCTCTGTCCCTAGCCTGTCTGCTCTGTCCCTAGCCTGTCTTCTCTGTCCCTAGCCTGTCTGCTCTGTCCCTAGCCTGTCTTCTCTGTCCCTAGCCTGTCTGCTCTGTCCCTAGCCTGTCTGCTCTGTCCCTAGCCTGTCTTCTCTGTCCCTAGCCTGTCTTCTCTGTCCCTAGCCTGTCTTCTCTGTCCCTAGCCTGTCTGCTCTGTCCCTAGCCTGTCTTCTCTGTCCCTAGCCTGTCTTCTCTGTCCCTAGCCTGTCTGCTCTGTCCCTAGCCTGTCTTCTCTGTCCCTAGCCTGTCTTCTCTGTCCCTAGCCTGTCTGCTCTGTCCCTGGCCTGTCTGCTCTGTCCCTAGCCTGTCTGCTCTGTCCCTAGCCTGTCTTCTCTGTCCCTAGCCTGTCTTCTGTCCCTAGCCTGTCTGCTCTGTCCCTAGCCTGTCCTCTCTGTCCCTAGCCTGTCTGCTCTGTCCCTAGCCTGTCTTCCCTATTTTTCCTGTCCCTAGCCTGTCTGCTCTGTCCCTAGCCTGTCTGCTCTGTCCCTAGCCTGTCTGCTCTGTCCCTAGCCTGTCTTCTCTGTCCCTAGCCTGTCTTCTCTGTCCCTAGCCTGTCTGCTCTGTCCCTAGCCTGTCTGCTCTGTCCCTAGCCTGTCTGCTCTGTCCCTAGCCTGTCTTCTCTGTCCCTAGCCTGTCTTCTCTGTCCCTAGCCTGTCTGCTCTGTCCCTAGCCTGTCTTCTCTGTCCCTAGCCTGTCTTCTCTGTCCCTAGCCTGTCTGCTCTGTCCCTGGCCTGTCTGCTCTGTCCCTGGCCTCTCTGCCCATCCTATTATAGAGCCATACAGAAACAGACTCAAACACAAATCTTTCAGACATGTCCTCTGGCTCCAGTGACCTTATTTTAGATTTATTTTGAATTAAAAACATTATTATATTTAGGTTGAGATCACACAGTTTACATTTAGGAGAAGTGTAGCTATCTCTAAAACACTCAATCCTGTTTGTGGGGGAGTTACAGTATTTGAGGCAAGTTAAATTTGTGAAAACATTGGATGAGGCATATAAGGGAAGATATCACAAAGAGCCACAAAGTCTCCCTTCCTCAAAAACACTGCATGGCACGGGCCCGGCGCTCGGTGGGGGAGGGGTGGGTGCTTGTGTGTGCTGTGTACGTAATCACTGTCGCCTTTCTCTCAGGCAACCCGCTGGGCCGGTTATGTCTCATTTCTCTCTCTCTCTCTCTCTCTCTCTCTCTCTCTCTCTCTCTCTCTCTCTCTCTCTCTCTCTCTCTCTCTCCCTCTGTCCCCCTCAGTCTCTCTCTCTCTCTCCCTCTGTCCCCCTCAGTCTCTCTCTCTCTCTCCCTCTATCCCCCTCAGTCTCTGTCTCTCTCTCTCTATCCCCCTCAGTCTTTCTCTATCTTCTTTCTCTCTTTCTCTCTCTCTCTCCCCTCTCTTTTTTTCTTTAATCTCTCTCTCTTTCTGTGTTCTCTCTTTCTCCCTCCCTCCCTCCCCTTCTCCCTCCCTCCCCTCCCTCCCCCTCTCTCTCTCTCTCTCTCTTAGGACTGTCTAAGGAACTTCTCTGTTCCCTTGTAAATTATTTTACAAGACAAAGACCCAAGACATGATCCCGTGCTGCTCTATAAATTGTTGTTAGTCTTTCTCGCTTTCTGAAAGAGAGAGAGCGAGAGAATGTGAGGGCCGAAGACAGAGATAAATAAAATGTGTGTGTGTCGGAGACAGAGAGGAAGAGAGAGAGAGAGATTGTCAGCATCCCTAATGAAGCCTACTACAGTCACAACCAAATGTGATTGTCATGGTGATGAGCAGAGCTGGGTACCAAACACAATTCGCTATGGAGAAAGGCATCTTTGAACACCTGTGTATGTACTATATATATTTCTCTCCTGGTTGACCCTCTCTGTCAGAATAGGTTGCTCCACTCTGTAGGCAAGCTGCTTGTTAACCTCGTGCCAGGAGACTGGACTGGAATTTGGCAAATAC